>NW_027094516.1:0-85983 GCF_029207755.1 Chamaea fasciata
AGCCGGGGCGGGCTCGGGGCGGAGCCGGGGCGGGCTCGGGGCGGAGCAGGGGCGGAGCCGGGGCGGGCTCTGGGCGGAGCCGGGGCGGGCTCGGGGCGGAGCCGGGGCGGGCTCGGGGTGGAGCAGGGGCGGGGTCGGGGCGGAGCCGGGGCGGAGCCGGGGCTCTGTGAGGGGGGGCCCGGAGGCAGCCGGGGCCGGGCAGTACCGGGGGCGCGGCTTCAGGGGCGCGGGGCGGGTCCCAAGTGCACGGCGCCGGGACCCCACCGGGGCGTTCCACACCGAGCCCATAGAGCAGCAGCTACTTCCGCCACCCTTTTGAATCCCCGCGATTGGCGGGCTCGCTGAGGCATCGGCAGTGCTGATTGGACAGCGGGCCGTGGGAACCGCCCCCGCCCCCCGGCCCGCGCTGAGGGCCCGGGGCCTCCGCCCTCAGACCGGCTCCGGCTCCAACCCGGCCCGGGCTCTGCTCCGGTCCCCCCGGCCCGCCCTGAGGGCCCGGGGGCTCTGCCCCGAGACCGGCCTCGCCCCTCCCCGCCTCGCCTCGTAGTAGATTTCTGTTTGGTTTGTGGGAAGAAACAGTTGTGAGAAGTGAGATTTGTGCTGGAGAGCTGCTGCTGGGAAGAAAGGATGGAGTAAATCTGCTCCGAGGATGTGTGATGAAGAATTCAGGGTAAGGGTTGGGCAATATTTATAAACTGTCTCCATATTTCCCTGTATCTCTGGGTGTTTGGATTTAGCCTGGGATTGTCAGCTAAGTTATAAACAAACCAACCCGGCTACTGAACTCCCAATGAACGTTTGGAACCCTTGCACAGAAAGACAAGTTAGCAACGATTCCAAAGGAAAAATTGTAAATGGAGGGTAACGATTGCGGGGGGATTTCCTTGGGGATTATGACCCTCACACATACGGAATTTAGGAGGTGGAATCCCAGTTTCAGCCTTGGGCACGTGCAGGAGAAGAGGGGTCGTTATCCCTATCAAGGAAAGCCCGGTGCCCCAGCGCGTCAGGTGCGGACAACGAATTCTCCGGGGATGAGCACAAGTCCCCTCTTCCCCTGCCCCGACACTCGGACTGGCAGCAGCTGCAGGTGAGAGCTGTCACAGGATGGTGAGGGGACAGAGCAGCCCCAGGTGTGACCGTCAGGATGAGGAGGGCAGCAGAGCCGCCACAAGTGTGAGCTGTAAAGGATAATGAGGGGCCGGTTCTAGCCGGGGGCGGTTTAATAGAGGAGCCCGAGTTCACTTTGGCATCGGGCCGTGAGGAGCTCAGCGTGGTTTCTGCGGTGGTGGGAAAGCTTCTTACAGCGCCTGCAGGAGCACGTGGGTGTGGGGGGTTTCTTTGTGCCGGACAGCAGTAGCAGGTAAGCCAGCATGGGTTTGTAGGGGAGATTTTTTTTTTCTTTGCAGCTTTGTCTTACTAATTTCTCTGTGGTGCTCCCAGGAAATAAAAGGAGTTATGGAGAGAAAAGGAGTTCAAATTCAGTGAAGAAACTCTTCTTCTGTGGTTGTCAGTATTCAAACTGAAGAAAACTTTCCACCTGGATTTTTAATGAGTTGTGGTATTTCTATGTGGTTTTTATTAAGTATTATGCTCTTGGGTGGCGTGTAGTGTTTTGTCTGATTTTTGATGTTATGTGTAATTTGGTTTTTGAGTGAGGATAACTTTGTTGGAGGGGTTGTTTGTATTTGAGGTAGAATTAATTTAAGTAGCTTTTTTTGCTAGACTTCTGATACGTGGTATTGGGGTTTTGTGTGTGATATGTAGGGATTCAAGTTGGGTAGGGCTATTTTTTCTGTTTAGTGGCTTTGAATGATTTATTGTGTAGCTTTATCTTGTTTGTAGATGGTGTATGGTGAGAGATATGGTTTCTTTTTCGTGTTAGGTTTTGTAGTTTACATGTCGGTCAGAGTATTTTTGAACTGAGTTTTGTTGAATTGTTTTTGGTGAGATACAGTGTTTTTTGAGGGTGTGTTTTCTAAGGTTTACAATGGTGTAATTGGCTGTAGTGTGAGATGTAAAGGAGGTTTTTATTTATTTGGTGGTGGTTTTTATTATGGTGAGTGTGTAGTATTTGTTTTGATGGGTTTGGGGTAGTGTGATGTAGCTAATTTATTAGGGTTTTCTAATATTTATAATTCAATTATTGTTTATTGTATTACAGGGATTTATTTATTTAGCTTGTTTGGTTTTAGTGTGTGTTCTATAATTATGGAAAATTTGGGAGATGCTGTTTATAGTTGAATGGATCTTTTAGTTTTAGGATTGAGGGGGTTGCAGGTATATATTTTGAAGGTTTTTTGAGGGGATTGGACATGGGGGTTATTTTTATTATATTTGGTAGTTGGACTTATAGTAATAAGAGTTGGCTTTTTTTGCTGCATTATTTTTTGTTTTTTTCTTTTCTAGTATTCATGTATTTGTGTGGTCAGGGTAGTGGTGTTTCTGGTGCAGCTGTAAGCCTCCATTATTGTTTGTGTGTTTTAGGTGGTCCACTGGTATTACAGGGAGACCCCCTCACTGACCGGCCAACAGATCTGCTGAGATTGTACATCAGCATTTGGTTTTCTCTATGGTACCTGACTAAGAGACAGCAGTCTGGTGACAGCAAGGAATTCCCAGAGGTGGAGCTGGATCTCAGCAGTCAAGCTGACGTGGGCAAGGTGAGCAGTGACTGGTGGACAGAAGCAGTTGCTGTTGTTCAAGTCTCACTTGCTGGTGCAACTCTAAGCATTCACTGTTCTTTTTTTTTTTTACTTTAGGTTGTCCCCTTGCCAGGTGTGCTGGCCCCAGAGGCCAGATGGGTGCAGCATTAAGGTATACTTGTGGCATGCTTCAGTCAGACTGGGGAGGTTGCTGTTTCACAGTAACTCAGCATGATTTTTTGCTTCTTTTGTTTCTTTGCAGGTGCCACTGCTGTCCCAGGCGTGCTAAGGAATAGAGAGAGCCGGTGAGTTGCCCTTTAGGCAGGGTGACCCATAGGTGAGCGATGTGCTCAGCATTTACTTTTTCCTTTTGCTGGGTCCACTCCTGTCAGCCTCTGGAGCGGAGTGAAGATCTGAGGGGGAGCTGGGGCAGCGGTGCAGAGGAGCCCTGGGGATTACTCTTCTGGAGGGGGATAGTCACATTTCCTGTTTTGTGATCCTAGGTAGCGCGAGGAGGTGCGGAGACAAAGTCTGGATATGGCAGCCCCAAAGCGGATGCTGAGAACACGTCGACGTCTGCGGTGCCGACATGTTCATTTCTGTCGAGGACGGACGTTCCACTCGTGTTCCAAAAGCTAAGTGTTGGGGCTGGTGGTCAGGAGAAGGGAAAAAACCTTTTCAGTCCCGGGAGGTGATTTAAAGTTACCTTAGAAGAGAAGGCCCTAGTGGGGTGGTCCCTTCAAAAGTAAAGGGTGAGGGTTTCTCCTCAGCATCACCAGAGCCTTTGCTGGGCGGGGCAGTTCTGACCCATCTCCATGTTCTAGGGAGCTTCACATTATTGGCCTTCTTTTAGAGTCCACAGGGTTAGGCTGCAGCAGGGGATTCCTGGCCCAGGAGTGTCCTGATTAGGAGCAATGCCAGTTGCAAGGCGTAGGGTTAGTAGGGTTCAGCAGGGGGAGTTTACAGTGGCACACAGAGGCTGAAGGAGGGCTTGAGAAGTAAAGGACTCGAGGTCTAGAGAACACACAGTGAAAATCGGGGGTACAGCCTAGGATACAAGTCAGAGTACAGGTATACCAGCCCTCACAGCGCTGCTGCCAACACTGTTTCCCTGAGAGCAGCTGCCGGCAGCAATCCTAACGCAAGACAAGGCCAGAAGTCCTGAGAGGTGCAGGCAGTAACCCTAAGCTAGGGCCAGGCAGGAAGTGACAGTGGTGGGGCAGAGTCCACAGGGTTGAGGTTCACCGGGGATGTCCACCCTGCGTTCCTGTCCTGCTCTAACCGGGGATGCTCACAGCCCTAATGGAGGCCACGGTGGGTGGGCTCGGTGCCAGTAATGCCTCTAAGGCTTTGGCGCTGCGAGCGTCGGCCTCCGAGCTCAGCTGACGCACGCACGGGGCCCGAGGACCCGGTGCTGCTTAAGAGACGGTGAGTAGCAGAGCTGCTGGGTTTTGGCTGATGTGCAGCTAAGATTATGCTTTGATATTTGGTTTTCTTTATTGTAGCTGACTAGGAGACAGCAGCCCAGTGACAGGAGGAATTTCCCTGAAGGAGAGGCGGCCCTCTTTGGGGCCCAGCGTGGATTCACCTCCCCAGACGTCTGAGAGATAAGTGGAGGGCTCGGAACTAGGGAGGGGATGAAAGTGGGGTACCAGGGCAGGGATCACTGGGAGGGATTTTTTGAGTCGGGTTTGGAGCTGGGGATGTCCCAGATGTGACCCCTTAGGCTACATGAAGGGAAAGTCTCATTTTTCATGTCGGTGCTGAGGTGTGCAGGGCAGAGCAGTCCTGGTGTGTGTTGTGTCACTTGTCTGTTGTGCACTCTGTCTGTTTGGTGTCTTGTCTTTTCCTTTAGTCCTTTCAGGGGCCTATCAAAACCCCTGGCATCAGTCTTAGCATTTCTGATCTCTGTGCTCCTCAGCCAGGTGCCTTTGTCTCAGCTGCTCGGACACTCATCAGAATCCATCTCTCTTCACAAGCATCCAGTCCGATGCCTTTTCAGGTCTTGTTCTGAGCTGTACTGACAGCCGTGCACCGCCCTGATCCATTCCGGCGGGTTAGGTCTTGTGAGAATGCAAAGACAGGTGGAGGATTCTGACCGTAGGATTCTCGGGCATCCATCTCTGTGTTTCTTGGGATAAGTCATCCCGATGGCATCTTGTTCCTGCAGGGTTCTCTGAGCCTGGCCAGCTCACCTTCCGTCTCACCTCGGTCATCTCATTCCGAGTTCTCTGGACCCTCAGGGTCGTTCTTCTTGCCAGAGTTTTCTGTCCCTGTTGTGTCCCCTCGTTTGTCCTGTGCTGTGTCACGGGTGTTGGTGTGTGTTTGGCCCGGAGCTGCTCTGCCTTGCTGCTCAGTCTGGGTGTAGGGGTACGAGGGTAATAGTCCTGGGGGCTTGAAATTTGTGATGTGGGGTGTAGTAGGCCTGTAGAGGGTATTCCTAGATTGCCACAAGATGTCTGGAGCTGTCAAGGTATCCTGCAGCACTCTGACTTTTGTCCGAACTTTCTTTCAGATGCAGAGAGATGAAATCTGTGGCAGAGCCCCCCATCCTGGGTGAGGGGCTCCCCTGAGAAGGTCAGTCCCTGTTTCTGTTTGCAGGGGAGGTGTAAATGATGGCTGTGTTACAGCTCTGTTCTTTGTCTTTATTTTTAGGTGGTGAAGCCGGATCTCAGCAGTCAAGCTGACGTGGGCGAGGTGAGCAGTGACTCGTGGACAGAAGCCGTTGCTATTGTTCAAGCCTCACTCGCTGGTGCAACTCTAAGCCTCCGTTATTGTGTGTTTTAGGGAGTCCACTCGCAGGAGGCCGAGCTCCCCTCTCACCAACGGGACGACAGACCCGCGTCACCTCACCCGTGAGCCCTCCGGGAGCATTCCAGGAGTCTGTGATGGAGCCTTGATCTTCTCCTTGTGAAGGCCCCATCCAGGTAGGCTTGGATAACGGCCGAGGAGTTGAGGTGAGTCAGGGAGGAGAAGGAGGAGGAGGGAGGGTCCCCTCAAGTTCCAGCGCTGCCACGTCACCTTGTCTGCTCTTTACCCAGGCAGACCCTGCGACGCCGGCGTTGGCCTCTGAGCGCAGCTGAAGCGCGGGGCCGAGGACACAGGCAAGCTTAGGAGACAGTGAGTAGCAGAATTGTCGGGGTTTGGGTGATGGGCTGCTAAGATCACGCATTCATGTTTGGTTTTCTTTGTTGTAGCTGACTAAGAGACAACAGCCCAGCGACAGCAGGAATTTTCCTGAGGCAGAGGCGGCCTTCTTTGGACCTGGCAGGGATTTGCCTCCCTGGATGCCTGAGAGATAAGTGGAGGGTGATGGCTCACAGAGGGGATGAAAGCAGGATGCCAGGGCAGGGATCACCGGGAGGGGTTTTTTAAGTCAGATTTGGAGTTGGGGGCACCAAGATGTGACCCCTTAGGCTACATGAAGGGAAAGTCTCATTTTTCATGTCGGTGCTGAGGTGTGCAGGGCAGAGCAGTCCTGGTGTGTGTTGTGTCACTTGTCTGTTGTGCACTCTGTCTGTTTGGTGTCTTGTCTTTTCCTTTAGTCCTTTCAGGGGCCTGTCAAAACCCCTGGCATCAGTCTTAGCATTTCTGATCTCTGTGCTCCTCAGCCGGGTGCCTTTGCCTCAGCTGCTCGGACACTCATCAGAATCCATCTCTCTTCACAAGCATCCAGTCCAATGCCTTTTCAGGACTTGTTCTGAGCTGTATTGACAGCCGTGCACCGCCCTGATCCATTCCGGCGGGTTAGGTCTTGTGAGAATGCAAAGACAGGTGGAGGATTCTGACCGTAGGATTCTCGGGCATCCATCTCTGTGTTTCTTGGGATAAGTCATCCCGATGGCATCTTGTTCCTGCAGGGTTCTCTGAGCCTGGCCAGCTCACCTTCCGTCTCACCTCGGTCATCTCATTCCAAGTTCTCTGGACCCTCAGGGTCATTCTTCTTGCCCAGAGTTTTCTGTCCCTGTTGTGTCCCCTCGTTTGTCCTGTGCTGTGTCACGGGTGTTGGTGTGTGTTTGGCCCGGAGCTGCTCTGCCTTGCTGCTCAGTCTGGGTGTAGGGGTACGAGGGTAATAGTCCTGGGGGCTTGAAATTTGTGATGTGGGGTGTGGTTAGACTGTAGAGGGTATTCCTAGATTGCCACAAGATGTGTGGAGCTGTCAAGGTATCCTGCAGCACTCTGACTGTTGTCCTGACTTTGTTTCAGATGCAGAGGGATGAAATCCGTGGCAGAGCCCCCCATCCTGGGTGAGGGGCTCCCCTGAGAAGATCGATCGCTATTCAAGGTGAGAGTCACACATTTCACATTTATTGGCACTCCAGTGCAGGCCACCTGCGTTTACAGCTTCAAACAGGTGAGTCCCTTGGTAACCCCCCTGGGCAGCAGCTGGAGCCTGCTCCGGGCTGGGCTGCGGGAGCAAACACTTGTGGCTGACACAGCTCCACACTGAGGGTACTTGGGAAAACACCTGCCTTGTCCTGGATTTTTTTTTTTTTTTTTGAGCTTTTGACAAGGTTTTAATCATCACCTTGGTAAAAATAAATGGTAAGGACTGAAAACATGAGAGGCTGGCAGGTTATGCTCATGAATGAGAACTTTTTTTTTGAATAACTGTGCGGCCTATATCCTATTTTTGAGACTCTCTTTTTTGGCTGACTTTACTGTAAAAAATCTAATTTCAATTTAGCTGCCTCAATAATGAATTTATGGTACAAATATGTTCTAGCGGCAGGAGCTTAAAGTAGTAACACCAACATGCCACCTCTGGAATAAAGTCCTGTGTCTCCTCAGACCTACTGGTTTGCAGTAGAGTTTGTACACCTTTCGCTGCAGCTGTGGTTCTTAATAACTGGAAGTCCAGGGATTCTGGGCGATTCCCATAAGTTCTCCTGTTTTGTAGGAGCTGCACGGTGAGGTCAGCATTCTGAGGGAGGCCCTGGCACAGCTGCCAAGGGCAAGGAACGTGGAGCATCCCGGGGCTTCTCCCGCCCGAGTTTCTCCCGGAGCGTGCTGCGTGTCATGCCGGATGTTTAACCCGGGTTTGGGGTGTTCTCCTGCAGTCCCAGCTCTAACTGCTGCCCCTGAGCCCTGGCCTTGCTCTGTCCCAGCACTGAACCTGGCAGGTGGGTGTGCTTTTCCAGCCCTTGAATCCCACGGGCAATCCCAGATTCCCGGAGCTCCCCGAGGCACAGCCTGGCCTCCCTCCCTGGGAGCTGCATTTCAGTCTGCCTGGACCAAGGCCATCCTGTTTGAGACTTTATTCCTGTTGTTTTTCCTCTTGCAGGTTGTGGGCAAAAAGGAGAGAGCCAGTAGGAAGTGAAGCCACTGGAAGGCCTTATCCCAGTCCAAGGTTCCCACTTTTCTTTCTGACTCCTGGATAATTGCCTGGCCATAACTGGACAGAGACTGTCAGTTTGATTTCCTGCCTTTTCCAATAAATCCTTGCTTTCAGCTGGAGTGTATTCCTGGTGTCATCCCCCTCCTCGTCCGTGGATGTGTAAATAAAATTCCTGACTTGCCGAGTCCAATTTTGTTATTGCAGGAAGTGTGGTGCTTTTGTTCCACTGAAACTTCCCAACTCTGCTGAGAGTTTCCGATGTCAAATACAAGTAAGATTCGAGTTTCTTTGCATTGTTACTCCCACAAAACACAGATCATTCTTGGATAGGAGTAGCTGGACCTGTTGAATTTCCACTTCCCTTTAAACTTAGAGCAGAGGAAGCAGATTTAAATTTGTTGTTCCATGAACTTCCACCAACTTGATGACTGTTCCAAAAGTTTGCAGTATTAGAAATGCCTAAGCTTGTTTTCCAGGCAAGCTGGGATTTAGATGTTATTTCTTCCTTTTATTTGATGTTTTTTCTCTCTCTGATTCTAGTAAGAGAATATATTTTTTTTTCCAGTTTTCCATCCTAATTGGAGTTTTTGTACATTGTAGGGCACATTTCCAAGGAAATTTTCCAAATTCATGTTGGTAAAGCAGGAGCTATTCAGCACCATGCTGCCACTTTTTTCCTTTCAACCCCTTAACAGGTCTCATTCTACCCATACACAGTATTACCAGCAATAACTTGGTGTCGAGTTGTATTTCAGAGGTAGCAATAAAACAAAGTTGACATTTTATTTTGTGCCTCTCTGAACCTCTTTGTTTATTAACAAAGAACTCCAAAACAAAGCAAACAGAAAAACAAAAACCAAAACAAAAGCCCCTACAAACACTGCCCCCCAAGAAAAAACAATGACAGAGAAAACATACCAACATTATTAAATAAAAATTAAATCTTTACCCCTTAGAAAACGAGGCTAATTTAATTTTAATTCATTGTGGTTCTGATGTGTTAGGTAAATGATTTCATATAGTTTAAAAAATAAACAAGTCAACACAAATTAAATAAATACAAAAATAGAAAAATATAAGTAACAAAAATAGAAATATAAAATACAGTTTTAAGGGGTGAGAAAATCTCTAGAAAAGCTAAAGCTTTTACAGTATCCCCTAAATAGGTGGTACTCTCTTAACTGCTGCAGAGCGTTGAAACAAGCCTAGAGAAGCTTCAGTGTGCACCAAAAGCAGCTGCTGCTATAGGAAACCGGTGTTGTTTTAAGACCTCCCCCTCCCAAGTTCCTTGCACTTTGTGTTCACAGAGAAGTCACACGAGTCCTGATATATTTTTCCTTTCTTCAAGGATGATGACAACAAGAAAAGTCAACTCTTTAATTTTTGCTTATCCCTAGCAAGCAAAGCCCGGTGCCCCAGTGTGTCGGTGCAAACAGTGAAATGTCTGCAGCAAGTTCCCTCTGCCCCGCCCTCACCCTCGGGCTGGCAGCAGCTGCAGGCGTGAGCTGTTAGGATAACGAGGGGACAGAGCAGCCGCAGGCGTGAGCTGTAAAGGATAATGAGGGGCAGGTGGCTCCTGCCCGAGCTGCTTACGCGGGGAGCCTCAGCTCAGTCTAGCGTGGAGCTGCCGGAGGGAGCAGCTTCTGCGAGGCTCTCTGGAGTGTCTTACGGGATGATGGCGAGCTCGTCTTACAGAGTTTGGGGGAACCCTCGGATATGGAGTATTGCTTCAGGAGATGCCGAGGGACAAACCTTTGTGCCGGGCAGCAGGAGCAGGTGAGCCGGTGTGGATTTGTAGGGGGGACTTTTCTCCTTTTCCCTTTCAATTTTGTCTTCCCAATCCTTCCCTGGCGTCCCTAGAAAAAAAAAAAGGGGGTTTTGAGGACAAAAGAGTTTAAATTGAGGAAAGAAACTCCTTTTATTGTCTGTGTTCAAACTGGGGGAATCCCCCTTCACCTGGGATTTTAATAAATAGTGGTACTTCTATGCGGTGCTTTTATTACTTTATTACTTATATGGTGCTTTTATTCAATATTGCATTCTTTGGTGGTACATAGTGTTTCATGTTATTTTTTGGTATTATTTATTGCCTGTAATTTGGTTTTTGAGGGAAGGTAACTGTATGGATGGGTTTGTTTGTATTTGAGGTAGAATTAATTTAAGTAGCATTTTTTTTTTTTTTTTTTTTTTTAAAATAGGCTTCTGATACGTGCGATTGGGGTTTTGTTTTTGTTTATTGTATGTAGGGATTCAGATTACCTAGGGCCAGCCTGGCCGGTGGAGGTTTTGTTAGATGCAATTTTAATATTTTTAAAAGTTTTTTTCTGTTTAGTTGTTTTAAGGTGGTTTTCAATAATTTTTTGTGTAGTTTTATTTTGTTTGTAGATGGTGTATGCTAAGGGATACGGTCTATTTATTTCATGGTAGGTTTCTTAGTTTACATGTCGATCAGATTGTTTTAGAACTGAGTTTTATTGTTGAAATATTTTTTTTTGGTGAGATATTGTATTTTTAAAGGAAATGTTTTCTAAGGTTTACAATGGTGGAAGTGGCTGTAGTGTGAGGTATAGGGGAGGTTATTTATTTAGCGGTGGCTTTTATCATGGTGAGTATGTAGTGTTTGTTTTGGTGGGTTGAGGTAGTGGAATGTAGGTAATTTTTTTGTGTTTCCTAATATTTGTAATTGGACTATTGTTTATTATAGTATAGGGGTTAATTTATTTGGCTTGTTTGATTGCAGTATATGTTTTATACTTATGGATCATTTGAAAGGTATTGTTTATAGTTACATTGATTTTTTTGGTTTTGTGTGTATTTATAAGTGGTATTTTTGTTTTGATGGTTTGAGGTTTATGGGTTTCTTGAGTTAGGAATTATTTGTTTTGGTGTTTTTAATTGAAGTTTATTTGTGACTTCTTTGTTGTGTAGTTTGATTTGTTTGTTGCTGTCGAGGTTTAGGGTAAATTTGGGAGGAAACCTTTGAATGGGGTTCTTCTGGAAAGTAAACCTAAACAGTCTCATTCTTTTAAACTGCTTTTGCAAAGAACTTCTTTGGAGAAAAGTGGGAAAACCTATTTATTTAACAAACAAAGTGGTCACAAGCATAAAGAATGAATAATATGAAATAATAAAACTTTTTGTTGTTTTGAAGCGAGATGGTAACTTCAGAAAGTCTTCGCTGTGGGCTGTAGCTGAGCTCTTTTGGTCTCTTATCAGCTGTTCTGGTGTTGATAAAATGCTCAGGTGCAGGCCCCGTGGGCTGCAGGTGCCAGCTCTCGGCGCTGCTCTGGGTTTTTCAGTCTGCAGCAGGTTTAAACAGTCCTAAGAAAAAGGAAAACAAATAGCGAGGGAACTTCTCTGCCCTAACTAGCTGAAACCAAGAGCAAAGCACATCTTTGTGCTGCAGTCTGTCTGTGCTTGAGCTGAATATACGAGAGAGGGTATTCAGAGGAGTGAAAGTCGTTTTCTTAAAACAAACTGCAACCATTTTCTTTCCTTGCTTAGCTCTCAAAATCAGTCTTAAAGGTCCAGAACAAGCGACTGGGGATACAAGCGGCATAAACTCACCCTAGGGCATTCTATGTCTTATCCCCATATCATAAACTTATCAAAACAAATTGAATTCTAACTCTAGGAACACATATATTCCACACACTTATGTCTTTATAGAAGCAACATACAGCTGTATACAGACAATGGTAGCGATAGTTAATAAACAGTGATGCTTACAGATGGTTCTTACTTAACAGTTAGATTTTCTGGACGTTCACATCCGTGTTGTTTCTTTTTTCTGTGCTGTTCACTATGTGCAACTCGGTTGCAGTCATTTGGCAGTCTAAGGGGAGCCAAGGTTGCAGCTACTGACAGCTTGGACCTGGGAGTAAAGTGCAGCAGTGTTCAGAATTGCAAGTGGCAGAAGCCCACTCCCGGGCACAGAGTTCTGTGCAGGAACGGTGGGTGTCTTCTGTGGGAAGCTATACTCACCGACTAAGTTCCTGATGTCAGTTTGCAGAAGGTGTTTGGCAGTCTAAGGGCAGCTAGGGTTTCAGCTTCTGGCAGCTTGGTTCTGGGAGTAATGTGCACTGTTCAGAATTCTAAGTGGCAGAAGCCCACTCCCGAACACAGAGCTCTGTGCAGAAACGGTGGGTCTTTTCTGTGGGAACCTAAACTAACCCCAGCAGGCTCCTGATGTCAGTTTATGGGATGGATTTGGCACTCCAAGGACAGTTAGGGTTCCAGGATCTGGGAGCTTGGATCTGGCAGATGTCCTGTGCTGAACTTAATTTTATCAGGTAGCAGCCCACTCCAGGGCAGAGAGCTCTGTGTAGGAACAATGGGTCTCTTCTGTGGGAAGCTAAACTCACCCCCTAAGTTCCTAATGTCAGGTCGTAGGAGACATTTGGCACTCCAAGGACAGTTAGGGTTCCAGCCTCTGGGAGCTTGGATATGGGAGAAGTGCAGCAGTGTTCCGAATTGAAAGTGGCAGAAGCCCACTCCGGGGCACAGAGCTCTGTGCAGGAACGGTGGCCGCTTTTCTGGGGAAAGTAAATATACCTCTCTGGTTCAGATTGTCAGTTTTAAGGAGCCATTTGGCAGTCCAAGGGGAGCCAGGCTTCCAGCTTCTGGGAGCTTGGTTCTGGGAGTAATGTGCACTGTTCAGAATTCTAAGTGGCAGAAGCCCACTCCCGAACACAGAGCTCTGTGCAGGAACAGTGGGTCTTTTCTGTGGGAAACTTAACTCCCCCCATAAGTCTCCTGATGTCAGTTTATGGGATGGATTTGGCACTCCAAGGACAGTTAGGGTTCCAGCTTCTGGGAGCTTGGATCTGGCAGATGTCCTGTGCTGAACCTAATTTTATCAGGTAGCAGCCCACTCTGGGGCAGAGAGCTCTGTGCAGGAACAGTGGCTCTCTTCTGTGGGAAGCTAAACTCACCCCCCGAAGTTCCTAATGTCAGGTTGTAGGAGACATTGGGCACTCCAAGGACAGTTAGGGTTCCAGCTTCTGACAGCTTGGTTCTGGGAGTAATGTGCACTGTTCAGAATTCTAAGTGGCAGAAACCCACTCCCGGGCACAGAGCTCTGTGCAGGAGCTGTGGGTCTCTTCTGTGGGAAGCTAAACTCACCCCCCGAAGTTCCTAATGTCAGGTTGTAGGAGACGTTTGGCACTCGCAGGACAGTTAGGGTTCCAGCTTCTGACAGCTTGGATATGGGAGAAGTGCAGCAGTGTTCAGAATTCTAAGTGGCAGAAGCCCACTCCGGGGCAGAGTGCTCTGTGCAGGAACGGTGGGTCTTTTCTGTGGAAAGCTAAACTCACCCCTCCAAGTTCCTGATGTCAGTTTGCAGGGGGTGTTTGGCAGTCTAAGGGCAGCTAGGGTTTCAGCTTCATGGCAGCTTGGTTGTGGGAGTAAGTACACTGTTCAGAATTCTAAGTGGCAGAAGCCCACTCCCGGGTACAGAGCTCTGTGCAGGAACTGTGGCTCTCTTCTGTGGGAAGCTATGCTCACCGACTAAGTTCCTAATGTCAGGTTGTAGGAGACATTGGGCACTCGCAGGACAGTTAGGGTTCCAGCTTCTGGGAGCTTGGATATGGGAGAAGTGCAGCAGTGTTCAGAATTCTAAGTGGCAGAAGCCCACTCCGTGGCCGAGAGTTCTGTGCAGGAACGGTGGGTCTTTTCTGTGGAAAGCTAAACTCACCCCTCCAAGTTCCTGATGTCAGTTTGCAGGGGGTGTTTGGCAGTCTAAGGGCAGCTAGCGTTTCAGCTTCATGGCAGCTTGGTTGTGGGAGTAAGTACACTGTTCAGAATTCTAAGTGGCAGAAGCCCACTCCTGGACACAGAGCTCTGTGCAGGAACAGTGGCTCTCTTCTGTGGGAAGCTATACTCACCGACTAAGTTCCTAATGTCAGGTTGTAGGAGACATTGGGCACTCCAAGGACAGTTAGGGTTCCAGCTTCTGACCGCTTGGTTGTGGGAGTAATGTGCACTGTTCAGAATTCTAAGTGGCAGAA
This sequence comes from Chamaea fasciata, assembly GCF_029207755.1. Taxonomy (NCBI): domain Eukaryota; kingdom Metazoa; phylum Chordata; class Aves; order Passeriformes; family Sylviidae; genus Chamaea; species Chamaea fasciata. Next base: position 13,992 of record NW_027094516.1, read on the forward strand.
GCCCACTCCGGGACACAGAGCTCTGTGCAGGAACTGTGGGTCTTTTCTGTGGGAAACTAAACTCACCCCAGCAGGTTCCTGATGTCAGGCTGTAGGAGACATTGGGCACTCCAGGGACAGTTAGGGTTCCAGCTTCTGGATGCTTGGATCTGGCAGAAGTCCTGTGCTGAACTTATTTTTATCAGTTAGCAGCCCACTCCGTGGCCGAGAGTTCTGTGCAGGAACGGTGGGTCTTTTCTGTGGAAAGCTAAACTCACCCCTCCACGTTCCTGATGTCAGTTTGCAGGGGGTGTTTGGCAGTCTAAGGGCAGCTGGGGTTTCAGCTTCATGGCAGCTTGGTTGTGGGAGTAAGTACACTGTTCAGAATTCTAAGTGGCAGAAGCCCACTCCTGGACACAGAGCTCTGTGCAGGAACTGTGGCTCTCTTCTGTGGGAAGCTATTCTCACCGACTAAGTTCCTAATGTCAGGTTGTAGGAGACATTGGGCACTCGCAGGACACTTAGCGTTCCAGCTTCTGGGAGCTTGGATATGGGAGAAGTGCAGCAGTGTTCAGAATTGTAAGTGGCAGAAGCCCACTCCCGGGCACAGAGCTCTGTGCAGGAACAGTGGCTCTCTTCTGTGGGAAGCTATACTCACCCCCTAAGTTCCTAATGGCAGGTTGTAGGAGACATTGGGCACTCCAGGGACAGTTAGGGTTCCAGCTTCTGACAGCTTGGTTCTGGGAGTAATGTGCACTGTTCAGAATTCTAAGTGGCAGAAGCCCACTCCCGGGCACAGAGCTCTGTGCAGGAACGGTGGGTCTTTTCTGTGGGAAACTAAACTCACCCCTCCAAGTTCCTGATGTCAGTTTGCATGGGGTGCTTGGCAGTCTAAGGGCAGCTAGGGTTTCAGCTTCATGGCAGCTTGGTTGTGGGTGTAAGTACACTGTTCAGAATTCTAAGTGGCAGAAGCCCACTCCCGGGCACAGAGCTCTGTGCAGGAACAGTGGCTCTCTTCTGTGGGAAGCTAAACTCACCCCCCTAAGTTCCTAATGTCAGGTCGTAGGAGACATTGGGCACTCGCAGGACAGTTAGGGTTCCAGCTCCTGGGAGCTTGGCTATGGGAGAAGTGCAGCAGTGTTCAGAATTCTAAGTGGCAGAAGCCCACTCCGGGGCACAGAGCTCTGTGCAGGAACAGCGGCTCTCTTCTGTGGGAAGCTATACTCACCGACTAAGTTCCTGATGTCAGGTTGTAGGAGACATTGGGCACTCCAAGGACAGTTAGGGTTCCAGCTTCTGACAGCTTGGTTGTGGGAGTAATGTGCACTGTTCAGAATTCTAAGTGGCAGAAGCCCACTTTGGGACACAGAGCTCTGTGCAGGAACTGTGGGTCTTTTCTGTGGGAAACTAAACTCCCCCCAGCAGGTTCCTGATGTCAGGCTGTAGGAGACATTTGGCGCTCCAAGGCTAGTAAGGGTTCCAGCTTCTGGATGCTTGGATCTGGCAGAAGTCCTGTGCTGAACTTATTTTTATCAGTTAGCAGCCCACTCCGTGGCCGAGAGTTCTGTGCAGGAACTGTGGGTCTTTTCTGTGGGAAGCTATACTCACCGACTAAGTTCCTAATGTCAGGTTGTAGGAGACATTTGGCGCTCCAAGGCCAGTTAGGGTTCCAGCTTCTGGATGATTGGATCTGGCAGAAGTCCTGTGCTGAACTTATTATTATCAGTTAGCAGCCCACTCCGTTGCCGAGAGTTCTGTGCAGGAACTGTGGGTCTCTTCTGTGGGAAGCTAAACTCACCCACTGATGTTCCTAATGTCAGGTTGTAGGAGACATTGGGCACTCGCAGGACAGTTAGGGTTCCAGCTTCTGGGAGCGTGGCTATGGGGGAAGTGCAGCAGTGTTCAGAATTCTAAGTGGCAGAAGCCCACTTCCGGGCAAAGAACTCTGTGCAGGAACAGTGGTTCTCTTCTGTGGGAAGCTATACTCACCCCCTAAGTTCCTAATGGCAGGTTTTAGGAGACATTGGGCACTCCAAGGACAGTTAGGGTTCCAGCTTCTGACAGCTTGGTTCTGGGAGTAATGTGCACTGTTCAGAATTCTAAGTGGCAGAAGCCCACTCCCGGGCACAGAGCTCTGTGCAGGAACTGTGGGTCTCTTCTGTGGGAAACTAAACTCCCCCCAGCAGGTTCTTGATGTCAGGTTGTAGGAGACATTTGGCGCTCCAAGGCCAGTAAGGGTTCCAGCTTCTGGATGCTTGGATCTAGGAGAAGTCCTGTGCTGAACTTATTTTTATCAGTTAGCAGCGCACTCCGTGGCCGAGAGTTCTGTGCAGGAACGGTGGGTCTTTTCTGTGGAAAGCTAAACTCACCCCTCCAAGTTCCTGATGTCAGTTTGAAGGGGGTGTTTGGCAGTCTAAGGGCAGCTAGGGTTTCAGCTTCATGGCAGCTTGGTTGTGGGAGTAAGTACACTGTTCAGAATTCTAAGTGGCAGAAGCCCACTCCCGGGCACAGAGCTCTGTGCAGGAACAGTGGCTCTCTTCTGTGGGAAGCTATACTCACCCCCTAAGTTCCTAATGTCAGGTTGTAGGAGACATTGGGCACTCCAGGGACAGTTAGGGTTCCAGCTTCATGGCAGCTTGGTTCTGGGAGTAATGTGCACTGTTCAGAATTCTAAGTGGCAGAAGCCCACTCTGGGACACAGAGCTCTGTGCAGGAACTGTGGGTCTTTTCTGTGGGAAACTAAACTCACCCCAGCAGGTTCCTGATGTCAGGCTGTAGGAGACATTGGGCACTCGCAGGACAGTTAGGGTTCCAGCTTCTGGGAGCTTGGCTATGGGAGAAGTGCAGCAGTGTTCAGAATTCTAAGTGGCAGAAGCCCACTCCCGGGCACAGAGCTCTGTGCAGGAACAGTGGCTCTCTTCTGTGGGAAGCTATACTCACCCCCTAAGTTCCTAATGTCAGGTTGTAGGAGACATTGGGCACTCCAGGGACAGTTAGGGTTCCAGCTCCTGGATGCTTGGATTTGGCAGAAGTCCTGTGCTGAACTTATTTTTATCAGTTCGCAGCCCACTCTGTGGCCGAGAGTTCTGTGCAGGAACGGTGGGTCTTTTCTGTGGAAAGCTAAACTCACCCCTCCACGTTCCTGATGTCAGTTTGCAGGGGGTGTTTGGCAGTCTAAGGGCAGCTAGGGTTTCAGCTTCATGGCAGCTTGGTTGTGGGAGTAAGTACACTGTTCAGAATTCTAAGTGGCAGAAGCCCACTCCTGGACACAGAGCTCTGTGCAGGAACTGTGGCTCTCTTCTGTGGGAAGCTATTCTCACCGACTAAGTTCCTAATGTCAGGTTGTAGGAGACATTGGGCACTCGCAGGACACTTAGCGTTCCAGCTTCTGGGAGCTTGGATATGGGAGAAGTGCAGCAGTGTTCAGAATTGTAAGTGGCAGAAGCCCACTCCCGGGCACAGAGCTCTGTGCAGGAACAGTGGCTCTCTTCTGTGGGAAGCTATACTCACCCCCTAAGTTCCTAATGTCAGGTTGTAGGAGACATTGGGCACTCCAGGGACAGTTAGGGTTCCAGCTCCTGGATGCTTGGGTCTGGCAGAAGTCCTGTGCTGAACTTATTTTTATCAGTTAGCAGCCCACTCCGTGGCCGAGAGTTCTGTGCAGGAACGGTGGGTCTTTTCTGTGGGAAGCTATACTTACCGACTAAGTTCCTAATGTCAGGTTGTAGGAGACATTGGGCACTCCAAGGACAGTTAGCGTTCCAACTTCTTACAGCTTGGTTCTGGGAGTAATGTGCACTGTTCAGAATTCTAAGTGGCAGAAGCCCACTTTGGGACACAGAGCTCTGTGCAGGAACTGTGGGTCTTTTGTGTGGGAAACTAAACTCACCCCAGCAGGTTCCTGATGTCAGGCTGTAGGAGACATTTGGCACTCCAAGGCTAGTAACGGTTCCAGCTTCTGGATGCTTGGATCTGGCAGAAGTCCTGTGCTGAACTTATTTTTATCAGTTAGCAGCCCACTCCGTGGCCGAGAGTTCTATGCAGGAACGGTGGGTCTTTTCTGTGGGAAGCTATACTCACCGACTAAGTTCCTAATGTCAGGTTGTAGGAGACATTTGGCGCTCCAAGGCCAGTTAGGGTTCCAGCTTCTGGATGATTGGATCTGGCAGAAGTCCTGTGCTGAACTTATTATTATCAGTTAGCAGCCCACTCCGTTGCCGAGAGTTCTGTGCAGGAACTGTGGGTCTCTTCTGTGGGTAGCTATACTCACCCCCTGAAGTTCCTAATGTCAGGTTGTAGGAGACATTGGGCACTCGCAGGACAGTTAGGGTTCCAGCTTCTGGGAGCTTGGCTATGGGGGAAGTGCAGCAGTGTTCAGAATTCTAAGTGGCAGAAGCCCACTTCCGGGCAAAGAACTCTGTGCAGGAACAGTGGTTCTCTTCTGTGGGAAGCTATACTCACCCCCTAAGTTCCTAATGGCAGGTTTTAGGAGACATTGGGCACTCGCAGGACAGTTAGGGTTCCAGCTTCTGGGAGCTTGGTTCTGGGAGTAATGTGCACTGTTCAGAATTCTAAGTGGCAGAAGCCCACTCCGGGACACAGAGCTCTGTGCAGGAACTGTGGGTCTTTTCTGTGGAAAGCTAAACTCACCCCTCCAAGTTCCTGATGTCAGTTTGCAGGGGGTGTTTGGCAGTCTAAGGGCAGCTAGGGTTTCAGCTTCATGGCAGCTTGGTTGTGGGAGTGAGTACACTGTTCAGAATTCTAAGTGGCAGAAGCCCACTCCCGGGTACAGAGCTCTGTGCAGGAACTGTGGCTCTCTTCTGTGGGAAGCTATGCTCACCGACTAAGTTCCTAATGTCAGGTTGTAGGAGACATTGGGCACTCGCAGGACAGTTAGGGTTCCAGCTTTTGGATGCTTGGATCTGGCAGAAGTCCTGTGCAGAACTTATTTTTTTCAGTTCGCAGCCCACTCCGTGGCCGAGAGTTCTGTGCAGGAACGGTGGGTCTTTTCTGTGGAAAGCTAAACTCACCCCTCCAAGTTCATGATGTCAGTTTGCAGGGGGTGTTTGGCAGTCTAAGGGCAGCTAGGGTTTCAGCTTCATGGCAGCTTGGTTGTGGGAGTAAGTACACTGTTCAGAATTCTAAGTGGCAGAAGCCCACTCCGGGACACAGAGCTCTGTGCAGGAGCTGTGGGTCTCTTCTGTGGGAAGCTAAACTCACCCCCTGAAGTTCCTAATGTCAGGTTGTAGGAGACATTGGGCACTCGCAGGACAGTTAGGGTTCCAGCTTCTGGGAGCTTGGCTATGGGGGAAGTGCAGCAGTGTTCAGAATTCTAAGTGGCAGAAGCCCACTTCCGAGCACAGAACTCTGTGCAGGAACAGTGGCTCTCTTCTGTGGGAAGCTATACTCACCGACTAAGTTCCTAATGTCAGGTTTTAGGAGACATTGGGCACTCCAAGGACAGTTAGGGTTCCAGCTCCTGGATGCTTGGATTTGGCAGAAGTCCTGTGCTGAACTTATTTTTATCAGTTAGCAGCCCACTCCGTGGCCGAGAGTTCTGTGCAGGAACGGTGGGTCTTTTCTGTGGGAAGCTATACTTACCGACTAAGTTCCTAATGTCAGGTTGTAGGAGACATTGGGCACTCCAAGGACAGTTAGCGTTCCAACTTCTTACAGCTTGGTTCTGGGAGTAATGTGCACTGTTCAGAATTCTAAGTGGCAGAAGCCCCCTCCCGGGCACAGAGCTCTGTGCAGGAACGGTGGATCACTTCTGCGGGAAGTTAAAGTCACTCCTCCAAGTTCCTGATGTCGGTTTGCAGGAGGTGTTTGGCAGTCTAAGGGCAGCTAGGGTTTCAGCTTCATGGCAGCTTGGTTGTGGGAGTAAGTACACTGTTCACAATTCTAAGTGGCAGAAGCCCAGTCCCGGGCACAGAGCTCTGTGCAGGAACAGTGGCTCTCTTCTGTGGGAAGCTATACTTACCGACTAAGTTCCTAATGTCAGGCTGTAGGAGACATTGGGCACTCCAAGGACAGTTAGGGTTCCAGCTTCTGACAGCTTGGTTCTGGGAGTAATGTGCACTGTTCAGAATTCTAAGTGGCAGAAGCCCACTCCGGGACACAGAGCTCTGTGCAGGAACTGTGGGTCTTTTCTCTGGGAAACTAAACTCACCCCAGCAGGTTCCTGATGTCAGGCTGTAGGAGACATTTGGCACTCCAAGGCCAGTAAGGGTTCCAGCTTCTGGATGCTTGGATCTGGCAGAAGTCCTGTGCAGAACTTATTTTTATCAGTTAGCAGCCCACTCCGTGGCCGAGAGTTCTGTGCAGGAACTGTGGGTCTTTTCTGTGGGAAGCAAAACTCACCCCTCCAAGTTCATGATGTCAGTTTGCAGGGGGTGTTTGGCAGTCTAAGGGCAGCTAGGGTTTCAGCTTCATGGCAGCTTGGTTGTGGGAGTAAGTACACTGTTCAGAATTCTAAGTGGCAGAAGCCCACTCCCGGGCACAGAGCTCTGTGCAGGAACAGTGGCTCTCTTCTGTGGGAAGCTAAACTCACCGACGAAGTTCGTGATGTCAGGCTGTAGGAGACATTTGGCGCTCCAAGGCCAGTTAGGGTTCCAGCTTCTGGATGCTTGGATCTGGCAGAAGTCCTGTGCTGAACTTATTTTTATCAGTTAGCAGCGCACTCCGTGGCCGAGAGTTCTGTGCAGGAACATTGGCTCTCTTCTGTGGGAAGCTAAACTCACCCCTCCAAGTTCCTGATGTCAGTTTGCAGGGGGTGTTTGGCAGTCTAAGGGCAGCTAGGGTTTCAGCTTCATGGCAGCTTGGTTCTGGGAGTAAGTACACTGTTCAGAATTCTAAGTGGCAGAAGCCCACTTCGGGGCACAGAGCTCTGTGCAGGAACGGTGGATCTCTTCTGTGGGAAGTTAAAGTCACTCCTCCAAGTTCCTGATGTCGGTTTGCAGGAGGTGTTTGGCAGTCTAAGGGCAGCTAGGGTTTCAGCTTCATGGCAGCTTGGTTGTGGCAGTAAGTACACTGTTCAGAATTCTAAGTGGCAGAAGCCCAGTCCCGGGCACAGAGCTCTGTGCAGGAACAGTGGCTCTCTTCTGTGGGAAGCTATACTCACCGACTAAGTTCCTAATGTCAGGCTGTAGGAGACATTGGGCACTCCAAGGACAGTTAGGGTTCCAGCTTCTTGATGCTTGGATCTGGCAGAAGTCCTGTGCTGAACTTATTTTTATCAGTTAGCAGCCCACTCCGTGGCCGAGAGTTCTGTGCAGGAACGGTGGGTCTTTTCTGTGGAAAGCTAAACTCACCCCTCCAAGTTCCTGATGTCAGTTTGCAGGGGGTGTTTGGCAGTCTAAGGGCAGCTAGGGTTTCAGCTTCATGGCAGCTTGGTTGTGGGAGTAAGTACACTGTTCAGAATTCTAAGTGGCAGAAGCCCACTCCCGGGCACAGAGCTCTGTGCAGGAACAGTGGCTCTCTTCTGTGGGAAGCTATACTCACCGACTAAGTTCGTGATGTCAGGCTGTAGGAGACATTTGGCGCTCCAAGGCCAGTTAGGGTTCCAGCTTCTGGATGCTTGGATCTGGCAGAAGTCCTGTGCTGAACTTATTTTTATCAGGTAGCAGCCCACTCCGTGGCCGAGAGTTCTGTGCAGGAACTGTGGGTCTTTTCTGTGGGAAGCTATACTCACCGACTACGTTCCTAATGTCAGGTTGTAGGAGACATTGGGCACTCCAAGGACAGTTAGGGTTCCAGCTTCTGACAGCTTGGTTCTGGGAGTAATGTGCACTGTTCAGAATTCTAAGTCGCAGAAGCCCACTCCGGGACACCGAGCTCTGTGCAGGAACTGTGGGTCTTTTCTCTGGGAAACTAAACTCACCCCAGCAGGTTCCTGATGTCAGGCTGTAGGAGACATTTGGCACTCCAAGGCCAGTAAGGGTTCCAGCTTCTGGATGCTTGGATCTGGCAGAAGTCCTGTGCTGAACTTATTTTTATCAGTTAGCAGCGCACTCCGTGGCCGAGAGTTCTGTGCAGGAACGGTGGGTCTTTTCTGTGGAAAGCTAAACTCACCCCTCCAAGTTCCTGATGTCAGTTTGCAGGGGGTGTTTGGCAGTCTAAGGGCAGCTAGGGTTTCAGCTTCATGGCAGCTTGGTTGTGGGAGTGAGTACACTGTTCAGAATTCTAAGTGGCAGAAGCCCACTCCCGGGTACAGAGCTCTGTGCAGGAACAGTGGCTCTCTTCTGTGGGAAGCTATACTCACCGACTAAGTTCCTAATGTCAGGTTGTAGGAGACATTGGGCACTCGCAGGACAGTTAGGGTTCCAGCTTTTGGATGCTTGGATCTGGTAGAAGTCCTGTGCAGAACTTATTTTTTTCAGTTCGCAGCCCACTCCGTGGCCGAGAGTTCTGTGCAGGAACGGTGGGTCTTTTCTGTGGAAAGCTAAATTCACCCCTCCAAGTTCATGATGTCAGTTTGCAGGGGGTGTTTGGCAGTCTAAGGGCAGCTAGGGTTTCAGCTTCATGGCAGCTTGGTTGTGGGAGTAAGTACACTGTTCAGAATTCTAAGTGGCAGAAATCCACTCCGGGACACAGAGCTCTGTGCAGGAACTGTGGGTCTCTTCTGTGGGAAGCTAAACTCACCCCCTGAAGTTCCTAATGTCAGGTTGTAGGAGACATTGGGCACTCGCAGGACAGTTAGGGTTCCAGCTTCTGGGAGCTTGGCTATGGGAGAAGTGCAGCAGTGTTCAGAATTCTAAGTGGCAGAAGCCCAGTCCCGGGCACAGAGCTCTGTGCGGGAACAGTGGCTCTCTTCTGTGGGAAGCTATACTCACCCCCTAAGTTCCTAATGGCAGGTTTTAGGAGACATTGGGCACTCCAAGGACAGTTAGGGTTCCAGCTTCTGACAGCTTTGTTGTGGGAGTAATGTGCACTGTTCAGAATTCTAAGTGGCAGAAGCCCACTCCGGGGCACAGAGCTCTGTGTAGGAACGGTGGGTCTTTTCTGTGGGATACTAAACTCACCCCAGCAGGTTCCTGATGTCAGGCTGTAGGAGCCATTTGGCGCATCAAGGCCAGTAAGGGTTCCAGCTTCTGGATGCTTGGATCTGGCAGAAGTCCTGTGCTGAACTTATTTTTATCAGTTAGCAGCGCACTCCGTGGCCGAGAGTTCTGTGCAGGAACTGTGGGTCTTTTCTGTGGAAAGCTAAACTCACCCCTCCAAGTTCCTGATGTCAGTTTGCAGGGGGTGTTTTGCAGCCTAAGGGCAGCTAGGGTTTCAGCTTCATGGCAGCTTGGTTGTGGGAGTAAGTACACTGTTCAGAATTCTAAGTGGCAGAAGCCCACTCCGGGGCACAGATCTCTGTGCAGGAACAGTGGCTCTCTTCTGTGGGAAGCTATACTCACCGACTAAGTTCCTAATGTCAGGTTGTAGGAGACACTGGGCACTCGCCGGACAGTTAGGATTCCAGCTTTTGGATGCTTGCATCTGGCAGAAGTCCTGTGCAGAACTTATTTTTTTCAGTTCACAGCCCACTCCGTGGCCGAGAGTTCTGTGCAGGAACGGTGGGTCTTTTCTGTGGAAAGCTAAACTCACCCCTCCAAGTTCCTGATGTCAGTTTGCAGGGGGTGTTTGGCAGTCTAAGGGCAGCTAGGGTTTCAGCTTCATGGCAGCTTGGTTGTGGGAGTAAGTACACTGTTCACAATTCTAAGTGGCAGAAGCCCAGTCCCGGGCACAGAGCTCTGTGCAGGAACAGTGGCTCTCTTCTGTGGGAAGCTATACTCACCGACTAAGTTCCTAATGTCAGGTTGTTGGAGACATTGGGCACTCCAAGGACAGTTAGGGTTCCAGCTTCTGACAGCTTGGTTCTGGGAGTAATGTGCACTGTTCAGAATTCTAAGTCGCAGAAGCCCACTCCCGGGCACAGAGCTCTGTGCAGGAACTGTGGGTCTCTTCTGTGGGAAACTAAACTCCCCCCAGCAGGTTCCTGATGTCAGGCTGTAGGAGACATTTGGCACTTCAAAGCCAGTAAGGGTTCCAGCTTCTGGATGCTTGGATCTGGCAGAAGTCCTGTGCTGAACTTATTTTTATCAGTTAGCAGCCCACTCCGTGGCCGAGAGTTCTGTGCAGGAACTGTGGGTCTTTTCTGTGGGAAGCAAAACTCACCCCTCCAAGTTCATGATGTCAGTTTGCAGGGGGTGTTTGGAAGTCTAAGGGCAGCTAGGGTTTCAGCTTCATGGCAGCTTGGTTGTGGGAGTAAGTACACTGTTCAGAATTCTAAGTGGCAGAAGCCCACTCCCGGGCACAGAGCTCTGTGCAGGAACAGTGGCTCTCTTCTGTGGGAAGCTAAACTCACCGACTAAGTTCGTGATGTCAGGCTGTAGGAGACATTTGGCGCTCCAAGGCCAGTTAGGGTTCCAGCTTCTGGATGCTTGGATCTGGCAGAAGTCCTGTGCTGAACTTATTTTTATCAGTTAGCAGCGCACTCCGTGGCCGAGAGTTCTGTGCAGGAACATTGGCTCTCTTCTGTGGGAAGCTAAACTCACCCCTCCAAGTTCCTGATGTCAGTTTGCAGGGGGTGTTTGGCAGTCTAAGGGCAGCTAGGGTTTCAGCTTCATGGCAGCTTGGTTCTGGGAGTAAGTACACTGTTCACAATTCTAAGTGGCAGAAGCCCAGTCCCGGGCACAGAGCTCTGTGCAGGAACAGTGGCTCTCTTCTGTGGGAAGCTATACTTACCGACTAAGTTCCTAATGTCAGGCTGTAGGAGACATTGGGCACTCCAAGGACAGTTAGGGTTCCAGCTTCTGACAGCTTGGTTGTGGGAGTAATGTGCACTGTTCAGAATTCTAAGTGGCAGAAGCCCACTTCGGGGCACAGAGCTCTGTGCAGGAACAGTGGCTCTCTTCTGTGGGAAGCTAAACTCACCCCCCTAAGTTCCTAATGTCAGGTCGTAGGAGACATTGGGCACTCGCAGGACAGTTAGGGTTCCAGCTTCTGGGAGCTTGGCTATGGGAGAAGTGCAGCAGTGTTCAGAATTCTAAGTGGCAGAAGCCCACTCCGGGGCACAGAGCTCTGTGCAGGAACAGCGGCTCTCTTCTGTGGGAAGCTATACTCACCGACTAAGTTCCTGATGTCAGGTTGTAGGAGACATTGGGCACTCCAAGGACAGTTAGGGTTCCAGCTTCTGACAGCTTGGTTCTGGGAGTAATGTGCACTGTTCAGAATTCTAAGTGGCAGAAGCCCACTTTGGGACACAGAGCTCTGTGCAGGAACTGTGGGTCTTTTGTGTGGGAAACTAAACTCACCCCAGCAGGTTCCTGATGTCAGGCTGTAGGAGACATTTGGCGCTCCAAGGCTAGTAACGGTTCCAGCTTCTGGATGCTTGGATCTGGCAGAAGTCCTGTGCTGAACTTATTTTTATCAGTTAGCAGCCCACTCCGTGGCCGAGAGTTCTATGCAGGAACGGTGGGTCTTTTCTGTGGGAAGCTATACTCACCGACTAAGTTCCTAATGTCAGGTTGTAGGAGACATTGGGCACTCGCAGGACAGTTAGGGTTCCAGCTTTTGGATGCTTGGATCTGGCAGAAGTCCTGTGCTGAACTTATTTTTTTCAGTTCGCAGCCCACTCCGTGGCCGAGAGTTCTGTGCAGGAACGGTGGGTCTTTTCTGTGGAAAGCTAAACTCACCCCTCCAAGTTCATGATGTCAGTTTGCAGGGGGTGTTTGGCAGTCTAAGGGCAGCTAGGGTTTCAGCTTCATGGCAGCTTGGTTGTGGGAGTAAGTACACTGTTCAGAATTCTAAGTGGCAGAAGCCCACTCCGGGACACAGAGCTCTGTGCAGGAGCTGTGGGTCTCTTCTGTGGGAAGCTAAACTCACCCCCTGAAGTTCCTAATGTCAGGTTGTAGGAGACATTGGGCACTCGCAGGACAGTTAGGGTTCCAGCTTCTGGGAGCTTGGCTATGGGGGAAGTGCAGCAGTGTTCAGAATTCTAAGTGGCAGAAGCCCACTTCCGGGCACAGAACTCTGTGCAGGAACAGTGGCTCTCTTCTGTGGGAAGCTATACTCACCGACTAAGTTCCTAATGTCAGGTTTTAGGAGACATTGGGCACTCCAAGGACAGTTAGGGTTCCAGCTCCTGGATGCTTGGATTTGGCAGAAGTCCTGTGCTGAACTTATTTTTATCAGTTAGCAGCCCACTCCGTGGCCGAGAGTTCTGTGCAGGAACGGTGGGTCTTTTCTGTGGGAAGCTATACTTACCGACTAAGTTCCTAATGTCAGGTTGTAGGAGACATTGGGCACTCCAAGGACAGTTAGCGTTCCAACTTCTTACAGCTTGGTTCTGGGAGTAATGTGCACTGTTCAGAATTCTAAGTGGCAGAAGCCCCCTCCCGGGCACAGAGCTCTGTGCAGGAACGGTGGATCACTTCTGCGGGAAGTTAAAGTCACTCCTCCAAGTTCCTGATGTCGGTTTGCAGGAGGTGTTTGGCAGTCTAAGGGCAGCTAGGGTTTCAGCTTCATGGCAGCTTGGTTGTGGGAGTAAGTACACTGTTCACAATTCTAAGTGGCAGAAGCCCAGTCCCGGGCACAGAGCTCTGTGCAGGAACAGTGGCTCTCTTCTGTGGGAAGCTATACTTACCGACTAAGTTCCTAATGTCAGGCTGTAGGAGACATTGGGCACTCCAAGGACAGTTAGGGTTCCAGCTTCTGACAGCTTGGTTCTGGGAGTAATGTGCACTGTTCAGAATTCTAAGTGGCAGAAGCCCACTCCGGGACACAGAGCTCTGTGCAGGAACTGTGGGTCTTTTCTGTGGGAAACTAAACTCCCCCCAGCAGGTTCCTGATGTCAGGCTGTAGGAGACATTTGGCACTCCAAGGCCAGTAAGGGTTCCAGCTTCTGGATGCTTGGATCTGGCAGAAGTCCTGTGCAGAACTTATTTTTATCAGTTAGCAGCCCACTCCGTGGCCGAGAGTTCTGTGCAGGAACTGTGGGTCTTTTCTGTGGGAAGCAAAACTCACCCCTCCAAGTTCATGATGTCAGTTTGCAGGGGGTGTTTGGCAGTCTAAGGGCAGCTAGGGTTTCAGCTTCATGGCAGCTTGGTTGTGGGAGTAAGTACACTGTTCAGAATTCTAAGTGGCAGAAGCCCACTCCCGGGCACAGAGCTCTGTGCAGGAACAGTGGCTCTCTTCTGTGGGAAGCTAAACTCACCGACTAAGTTCGTGATGTCAGGCTGTAGGAGACATTTGGCGCTCCAAGGCCAGTTAGGGTTCCAGCTTCTGGATGCTTGGATCTGGCAGAAGTCCTGTGCTGAACTTATTTTTATCAGTTAGCAGCGCACTCCGTGGCCGAGAGTTCTGTGCAGGAACATTGGCTCTCTTCTGTGGGAAGCTAAACTCACCCCTCCAAGTTCCTGATGTCAGTTTGCAGGGGGTGTTTGGCAGTCTAAGGGCAGCTAGGGTTTCAGCTTCATGGCAGCTTGGTTCTGGGAGTAAGTACACTGTTCAGAATTCTAAGTGGCAGAAGCCCACTTCGGGGCACAGAGCTCTGTGCAGGAACGGTGGATCTCTTCTGTGGGAAGTTAAAGTCACTCCTCCAAGTTCCTGATGTCGGTTTGCAGGAGGTGTTTGGCAGTCTAAGGGCAGCTAGGGTTTCAGCTTCATGGCAGCTTGGTTGTGGCAGTAAGTACACTGTTCAGAATTCTAAGTGGCAGAAGCCCAGTCCCGGGCACAGAGCTCTGTGCAGGAACAGTGGCTCTCTTCTGTGGGAAGCTATACTCACCGACTAAGTTCCTAATGTCAGGCTGTAGGAGACATTGGGCACTCCAAGGACAGTTAGGGTTCCAGCTTCTTGATGCTTGGATCTGGCAGAAGTCCTGTGCTGAACTTATTTTTATCAGTTAGCAGCCCACTCCGTGGCCGAGAGTTCTGTGCAGGAACGGTGGGTCTTTTCTGTGGAAAGCTAAACTCACCCCTCCAAGTTCCTGATGTCAGTTTGCAGGGGGTGTTTGGCAGTCTAAGGGCAGCTAGGGTTTCAGCTTCATGGCAGCTTGGTTGTGGGAGTAAGTACACTGTTCAGAATTCTAAGTGGCAGAAGCCCACTCCCGGGCACAGAGCTCTGTGCAGGAACAGTGGCTCTCTTCTGTGGGAAGCTATACTCACCGACTAAGTTCGTGATGTCAGGCTGTAGGAGACATTTGGCGCTCCAAGGCCAGTTAGGGTTCCAGCTTCTGGATGCTTGGATCTGGCAGAAGTCCTGTGCTGAACTTATTTTTATCAGGTAGCAGCCCACTCCGTGGCCGAGAGTTCTGTGCAGGAACTGTGGGTCTTTTCTGTGGGAAGCTATACTCACCGACTACGTTCCTAATGTCAGGTTGTAGGAGACATTGGGCACTCCAAGGACAGTTAGGGTTCCAGCTTCTGACAGCTTGGTTCTGGGAGTAATGTGCACTGTTCAGAATTCTAAGTCGCAGAAGCCCACTCCGGGACACCGAGCTCTGTGCAGGAACTGTGGGTCTTTTCTCTGGGAAACTAAACTCACCCCAGCAGGTTCCTGATGTCAGGCTGTAGGAGACATTTGGCACTCCAAGGCCAGTAAGGGTTCCAGCTTCTGGATGCTTGGATCTGGCAGAAGTCCTGTGCTGAACTTATTTTTATCAGTTAGCAGCGCACTCCGTGGCCGAGAGTTCTGTGCAGGAACGGTGGGTCTTTTCTGTGGAAAGCTAAACTCACCCCTCCAAGTTCCTGATGTCAGTTTGCAGGGGGTGTTTGGCAGTCTAAGGGCAGCTAGGGTTTCAGCTTCATGGCAGCTTGGTTGTGGGAGTGAGTACACTGTTCAGAATTCTAAGTGGCAGAAGCCCACTCCCGGGTACAGAGCTCTGTGCAGGAACAGTGGCTCTCTTCTGTGGGAAGCTATACTCACCGACTAAGTTCCTAATGTCAGGTTGTAGGAGACATTGGGCACTCGCAGGACAGTTAGGGTTCCAGCTTTTGGATGCTTGGATCTGGTAGAAGTCCTGTGCAGAACTTATTTTTTTCAGTTCGCAGCCCACTCCGTGGCCGAGAGTTCTGTGCAGGAACGGTGGGTCTTTTCTGTGGAAAGCTAAATTCACCCCTCCAAGTTCATGATGTCAGTTTGCAGGGGGTGTTTGGCAGTCTAAGGGCAGCTAGGGTTTCAGCTTCATGGCAGCTTGGTTGTGGGAGTAAGTACACTGTTCAGAATTCTAAGTGGCAGAAATCCACTCCGGGACACAGAGCTCTGTGCAGGAACTGTGGGTCTCTTCTGTGGGAAGCTAAACTCACCCCCTGAAGTTCCTAATGTCAGGTTGTAGGAGACATTGGGCACTCGCAGGACAGTTAGGGTTCCAGCTTCTGGGAGCTTGGCTATGGGAGAAGTGCAGCAGTGTTCAGAATTCTAAGTGGCAGAAGCCCAGTCCCGGGCACAGAGCTCTGTGCGGGAACAGTGGCTCTCTTCTGTGGGAAGCTATACTCACCCCCTAAGTTCCTAATGGCAGGTTTTAGGAGACATTGGGCACTCCAAGGACAGTTAGGGTTCCAGCTTCTGACAGCTTTGTTGTGGGAGTAATGTGCACTGTTCAGAATTCTAAGTGGCAGAAGCCCACTCCGGGGCACAGAGCTCTGTGTAGGAACGGTGGGTCTTTTCTGTGGGATACTAAACTCACCCCAGCAGGTTCCTGATGTCAGGCTGTAGGAGCCATTTGGCGCATCAAGGCCAGTAAGGGTTCCAGCTTCTGGATGCTTGGATCTGGCAGAAGTCCTGTGCTGAACTTATTTTTATCAGTTAGCAGCGCACTCCGTGGCCGAGAGTTCTGTGCAGGAACTGTGGGTCTTTTCTGTGGAAAGCTAAACTCACCCCTCCAAGTTCCTGATGTCAGTTTGCAGGGGGTGTTTTGCAGCCTAAGGGCAGCTAGGGTTTCAGCTTCATGGCAGCTTGGTTGTGGGAGTAAGTACACTGTTCAGAATTCTAAGTGGCAGAAGCCCACTCCGGGGCACAGATCTCTGTGCAGGAACAGTGGCTCTCTTCTGTGGGAAGCTATACTCACCGACTAAGTTCCTAATGTCAGGTTGTAGGAGACACTGGGCACTCGCCGGACAGTTAGGATTCCAGCTTTTGGATGCTTGCATCTGGCAGAAGTCCTGTGCAGAACTTATTTTTTTCAGTTCACAGCCCACTCCGTGGCCGAGAGTTCTGTGCAGGAACGGTGGGTCTTTTCTGTGGAAAGCTAAACTCACCCCTCCAAGTTCCTGATGTCAGTTTGCAGGGGGTGTTTGGCAGTCTAAGGGCAGCTAGGGTTTCAGCTTCATGGCAGCTTGGTTGTGGGAGTAAGTACACTGTTCAGAATTCTAAGTGGCAGAAGCCCACTCCCGGGCACAGAGCTCTGTGCAGGAACAGTGGCTCTCTTCTGTGGGAAGCTATACTCACCGACTAAGTTCCTAATGTCAGGTTGTTGGAGACATTGGGCACTCCAAGGACAGTTAGGGTTCCAGCTTCTGACAGCTTGGTTCTGGGAGTAATGTGCACTGTTCAGAATTCTAAGTCGCAGAAGCCCACTCCCGGGCACAGAGCTCTGTGCAGGAACTGTGGGTCTCTTCTGTGGGAAACTAAACTCCCCCCAGCAGGTTCCTGATGTCAGGCTGTAGGAGACATTTGGCACTTCAAAGCCAGTAAGGGTTCCAGCTTCTGGATGCTTGGATCTGGCAGAAGTCCTGTGCTGAACTTATTTTTATCAGTTAGCAGCCCACTCCGTGGCCGAGAGTTCTGTGCAGGAACTGTGGGTCTTTTCTGTGGGAAGCAAAACTCACCCCTCCAAGTTCATGATGTCAGTTTGCAGGGGGTGTTTGGAAGTCTAAGGGCAGCTAGGGTTTCAGCTTCATGGCAGCTTGGTTGTGGGAGTAAGTACACTGTTCAGAATTCTAAGTGGCAGAAGCCCACTCCCGGGCACAGAGCTCTGTGCAGGAACAGTGGCTCTCTTCTGTGGGAAGCTAAACTCACCGACTAAGTTCGTGATGTCAGGCTGTAGGAGACATTTGGCGCTCCAAGGCCAGTTAGGGTTCCAGCTTCTGGATGCTTGGATCTGGCAGAAGTCCTGTGCTGAACTTATTTTTATCAGTTAGCAGCGCACTCCGTGGCCGAGAGTTCTGTGCAGGAACATTGGCTCTCTTCTGTGGGAAGCTAAACTCACCCCTCCAAGTTCCTGATGTCAGTTTGCAGGGGGTGTTTGGCAGTCTAAGGGCAGCTAGGGTTTCAGCTTCATGGCAGCTTGGTTCTGGGAGTAAGTACACTGTTCACAATTCTAAGTGGCAGAAGCCCAGTCCCGGGCACAGAGCTCTGTGCAGGAACAGTGGCTCTCTTCTGTGGGAAGCTATACTTACCGACTAAGTTCCTAATGTCAGGCTGTAGGAGACATTGGGCACTCCAAGGACAGTTAGGGTTCCAGCTTCTGACAGCTTGGTTGTGGGAGTAATGTGCACTGTTCAGAATTCTAAGTGGCAGAAGCCCACTTCGGGGCACAGAGCTCTGTGCAGGAACAGTGGCTCTCTTCTGTGGGAAGCTAAACTCACCCCCCTAAGTTCCTAATGTCAGGTCGTAGGAGACATTGGGCACTCGCAGGACAGTTAGGGTTCCAGCTTCTGGGAGCTTGGCTATGGGAGAAGTGCAGCAGTGTTCAGAATTCTAAGTGGCAGAAGCCCACTCCGGGGCACAGAGCTCTGTGCAGGAACAGCGGCTCTCTTCTGTGGGAAGCTATACTCACCGACTAAGTTCCTGATGTCAGGTTGTAGGAGACATTGGGCACTCCAAGGACAGTTAGGGTTCCAGCTTCTGACAGCTTGGTTCTGGGAGTAATGTGCACTGTTCAGAATTCTAAGTGGCAGAAGCCCACTTTGGGACACAGAGCTCTGTGCAGGAACTGTGGGTCTTTTGTGTGGGAAACTAAACTCACCCCAGCAGGTTCCTGATGTCAGGCTGTAGGAGACATTTGGCGCTCCAAGGCTAGTAACGGTTCCAGCTTCTGGATGCTTGGATCTGGCAGAAGTCCTGTGCTGAACTTATTTTTATCAGTTAGCAGCCCACTCCGTGGCCGAGAGTTCTATGCAGGAACGGTGGGTCTTTTCTGTGGGAAGCTATACTCACCGACTAAGTTCCTAATGTCAGGTTGTAGGAGACATTGGGCACTCGCAGGACAGTTAGGGTTCCAGCTTTTGGATGCTTGGATCTGGCAGAAGTCCTGTGCTGAACTTATTTTTTTCAGTTCGCAGCCCACTCCGTGGCCGAGAGTTCTGTGCAGGAACGGTGGGTCTTTTCTGTGGAAAGCTAAACTCACCCCTCCAAGTTCATGATGTCAGTTTGCAGGGGGTGTTTGGCAGTCTAAGGGCAGCTAGGGTTTCAGCTTCATGGCAGCTTGGTTGTGGGAGTAAGTACACTGTTCAGAATTCTAAGTGGCAGAAGCCCACTCCGGGACACAGAGCTCTGTGCAGGAGCTGTGGGTCTCTTCTGTGGGAAGCTAAACTCACCCCCTGAAGTTCCTAATGTCAGGTTGTAGGAGACATTGGGCACTCGCAGGACAGTTAGGGTTCCAGCTTCTGGGAGCTTGGCTATGGGGGAAGTGCAGCAGTGTTCAGAATTCTAAGTGGCAGAAGCCCACTTCCGGGCACAGAACTCTGTGCAGGAACAGTGGCTCTCTTCTGTGGGAAGCTATACTCACCGACTAAGTTCCTAATGTCAGGTTTTAGGAGACATTGGGCACTCCAAGGACAGTTAGGGTTCCAGCTCCTGGATGCTTGGATTTGGCAGAAGTCCTGTGCTGAACTTATTTTTATCAGTTAGCAGCCCACTCCGTGGCCGAGAGTTCTGTGCAGGAACGGTGGGTCTTTTCTGTGGGAAGCTATACTTACCGACTAAGTTCCTAATGTCAGGTTGTAGGAGACATTGGGCACTCCAAGGACAGTTAGCGTTCCAACTTCTTACAGCTTGGTTCTGGGAGTAATGTGCACTGTTCAGAATTCTAAGTGGCAGAAGCCCCCTCCCGGGCACAGAGCTCTGTGCAGGAACGGTGGATCACTTCTGCGGGAAGTTAAAGTCACTCCTCCAAGTTCCTGATGTCGGTTTGCAGGAGGTGTTTGGCAGTCTAAGGGCAGCTAGGGTTTCAGCTTCATGGCAGCTTGGTTGTGGGAGTAAGTACACTGTTCACAATTCTAAGTGGCAGAAGCCCAGTCCCGGGCACAGAGCTCTGTGCAGGAACAGTGGCTCTCTTCTGTGGGAAGCTATACTTACCGACTAAGTTCCTAATGTCAGGCTGTAGGAGACATTGGGCACTCCAAGGACAGTTAGGGTTCCAGCTTCTGACAGCTTGGTTCTGGGAGTAATGTGCACTGTTCAGAATTCTAAGTGGCAGAAGCCCACTCCGGGACACAGAGCTCTGTGCAGGAACTGTGGGTCTTTTCTGTGGGAAACTAAACTCCCCCCAGCAGGTTCCTGATGTCAGGCTGTAGGAGACATTTGGCACTCCAAGGCCAGTAAGGGTTCCAGCTTCTGGATGCTTGGATCTGGCAGAAGTCCTGTGCAGAACTTATTTTTATCAGTTAGCAGCCCACTCCGTGGCCGAGAGTTCTGTGCAGGAACTGTGGGTCTTTTCTGTGGGAAGCAAAACTCACCCCTCCAAGTTCATGATGTCAGTTTGCAGGGGGTGTTTGGCAGTCTAAGGGCAGCTAGGGTTTCAGCTTCATGGCAGCTTGGTTGTGGGAGTAAGTACACTGTTCAGAATTCTAAGTGGCAGAAGCCCACTCCCGGGCACAGAGCTCTGTGCAGGAACAGTGGCTCTCTTCTGTGGGAAGCTAAACTCACCGACTAAGTTCGTGATGTCAGGCTGTAGGAGACATTTGGCGCTCCAAGGCCAGTTAGGGTTCCAGCTTCTGGATGCTTGGATCTGGCAGAAGTCCTGTGCTGAACTTATTTTTATCAGTTAGCAGCGCACTCCGTGGCCGAGAGTTCTGTGCAGGAACATTGGCTCTCTTCTGTGGGAAGCTAAACTCACCCCTCCAAGTTCCTGATGTCAGTTTGCAGGGGGTGTTTGGCAGTCTAAGGGCAGCTAGGGTTTCAGCTTCATGGCAGCTTGGTTCTGGGAGTAAGTACACTGTTCAGAATTCTAAGTGGCAGAAGCCCACTTCGGGGCACAGAGCTCTGTGCAGGAACGGTGGATCTCTTCTGTGGGAAGTTAAAGTCACTCCTCCAAGTTCCTGATGTCGGTTTGCAGGAGGTGTTTGGCAGTCTAAGGGCAGCTAGGGTTTCAGCTTCATGGCAGCTTGGTTGTGGCAGTAAGTACACTGTTCAGAATTCTAAGTGGCAGAAGCCCAGTCCCGGGCACAGAGCTCTGTGCAGGAACAGTGGCTCTCTTCTGTGGGAAGCTATACTCACCGACTAAGTTCCTAATGTCAGGCTGTAGGAGACATTGGGCACTCCAAGGACAGTTAGGGTTCCAGCTTCTTGATGCTTGGATCTGGCAGAAGTCCTGTGCTGAACTTATTTTTATCAGTTAGCAGCCCACTCCGTGGCTGAGAGTTCTGTGCAGGAACGGTGGGTCTTTTCTGTGGAAAGCTAAACTCACCCCTCCAAGTTCCTGATGTCAGTTTGCAGGGGGTGTTTGGCAGTCTAAGGGCAGCTAGGGTTTCAGCTTCATGGCAGCTTGGTTGTGGGAGTAAGTACACTGTTCAGAATTCTAAGTGGCAGAAGCCCACTCCCGGGCACAGAGCTCTGTGCAGGAACAGTGGCTCTCTTCTGTGGGAAGCTAAACTCACCGACTAAGTTCGTGATGTCAGGCTGTAGGAGACATTTGGCGCTCCAAGGCCAGTTAGGGTTCCAGCTTCTGGATGCTTGGATCTGGCAGAAGTCCTGTGCTGAACTTATTTTTATCAGGTAGCAGCCCACTCCGTGGCCGAGAGTTCTGTGAAGGAACGGTGGGTCTTTTCTGTGGGAAGCTATACTCACCGACTACGTTCCTAATGTCAGGTTGTAGGAGACATTGGGCACTCCAAGGACAGTTAGGGTTCCAGCTTCTGACAGCTTGGTTCTGGGAGTAATGTGCACTGTTCAGAATTCTAAGTCGCAGAAGCCCACTCCGGGACACCGAGCTCTGTGCAGGAACTGTGGGTCTTTTCTCTGGGAAACTAAACTCACCCCAGCAGGTTCCTGATGTCAGGCTGTAGGAGACATTTGGCACTCCAAGGCCAGTAAGGGTTCCAGCTTCTGGATGCTTGGATCTGGCAGAAGTCCTGTGCTGAACTTATTTTTATCAGTTAGCAGCGCACTCCGTGGCCGAGAGTTCTGTGCAGGAACGGTGGGTCTTTTCTGTGGAAAGCTAAACTCACCCCTCCAAGTTCCTGATGTCAGTTTGCAGGGGGTGTTTGGCAGTCTAAGGGCAGCTAGGGTTTCAGCTTCATGGCAGCTTGGTTGTGGGAGTGAGTACACTGTTCAGAATTCTAAGTGGCAGAAGCCCACTCCCGGGTACAGAGCTCTGTGCAGGAACAGTGGCTCTCTTCTGTGGGAAGCTATACTCACCGACTAAGTTCCTAATGTCAGGTTGTAGGAGACATTGGGCACTCGCAGGACAGTTAGGGTTCCAGCTTTTGGATGCTTGGATCTGGCAGAAGTCCTGTGCAGAACTTATTTTTTTCAGTTCGCAGCCCACTCCGTGGCCGAGAGTTCTGTGCAGGAACGGTGGGTCTTTTCTGTGGAAAGCTAAATTCACCCCTCCAAGTTCATGATGTCAGTTTGCAGGGGGTGTTTGGCAGTCTAAGGGCAGCTAGGGTTTCAGCTTCATGGCAGCTTGGTTGTGGGAGTAAGTACACTGTTCAGAATTCTAAGTGGCAGAAATCCACTCCGGGACACAGAGCTCTGTGCAGGAACTGTGGGTCTCTTCTGTGGGAAGCTAAACTCACCCCCTGAAGTTCCTAATGTCAGGTTGTAGGAGACATTGGGCACTCGCAGGACAGTTAGGGTTCCAGCTTCTGGGAGCTTGGCTATGGGAGAAGTGCAGCAGTGTTCAGAATTCTAAGTGGCAGAAGCCCACTTCCGGGCACAGAACTCTGTGCAGGAACAGTGGCTCTCTTCTGTGGGAAGCTATACTCACCCCCTAAGTTCCTAATGGCAGGTTGTTGGAGACATTGGGCACTCCAAGGACAGTTAGGGTTCCAGCTTCTGACAGCTTGGTTCTGGGAGTAATGTGCACTGTTCAGAATTCTAAGTGGCAGAAGCCCACTCCGGGACACAGAGCTCTGTGCAGGAACTGTGGGTCTTTTCTGTGGGAAACTAAACTCCCCCCAGCAGGTTCCTGATGTCAGGCTGTAGGAGACATTTGGCACTCCAAGGCCAGTAAGGGTTCCAGCTTCTGGATGCTTGGATCTGGCAGAAGTCCTGTGCAGAACTTATTTTTATCAGTTAGCAGCCCACTCCGTGGCCGAGAGTTCTGTGCAGGAACTGTGGGTCTTTTCTGTGGGAAGCAAAACTCACCCCTCCAAGTTCATGATGTCAGTTTGCAGGGGGTGTTTGGCAGTCTAAGGGCAGCTAGGGTTTCAGCTTCATGGCAGCTTGGTTGTGGGAGTAAGTACACTGTTCAGAATTCTAAGTGGCAGAAGCCCACTCCCGGGCACAGAGCTCTGTGCAGGAACAGTGGCTCTCTTCTGTGGGAAGCTAAACTCACCGACTAAGTTCGTGATGTCAGGCTGTAGGAGACATTTGGCGCTCCAAGGCCAGTTAGGGTTCCAGCTTCTGGATGCTTGGATCTGGCAGAAGTCCTGTGCTGAACTTATTTTTATCAGTTAGCAGCGCACTCCGTGGCCGAGAGTTCTGTGCAGGAACATTGGCTCTCTTCTGTGGGAAGCTAAACTCACCCCTCCAAGTTCCTGATGTCAGTTTGCAGGGGGTGTTTGGCAGTCTAAGGGCAGCTAGGGTTTCAGCTTCATGGCAGCTTGGTTCTGGGAGTAAGTACACTGTTCAGAATTCTAAGTGGCAGAAGCCCACTTCGGGGCACAGAGCTCTGTGCAGGAACGGTGGATCTCTTCTGTGGGAAGTTAAAGTCACTCCTCCAAGTTCCTGATGTCGGTTTGCAGGAGGTGTTTGGCAGTCTAAGGGCAGCTAGGGTTTCAGCTTCATGGCAGCTTGGTTGTGGCAGTAAGTACACTGTTCAGAATTCTAAGTGGCAGAAGCCCAGTCCCGGGCACAGAGCTCTGTGCAGGAACAGTGGCTCTCTTCTGTGGGAAGCTATACTCACCGACTAAGTTCCTAATGTCAGGCTGTAGGAGACATTGGGCACTCCAAGGACAGTTAGGGTTCCAGCTTCTTGATGCTTGGATCTGGCAGAAGTCCTGTGCTGAACTTATTTTTATCAGTTAGCAGCCCACTCCGTGGCTGAGAGTTCTGTGCAGGAACGGTGGGTCTTTTCTGTGGAAAGCTAAACTCACCCCTCCAAGTTCCTGATGTCAGTTTGCAGGGGGTGTTTGGCAGTCTAAGGGCAGCTAGGGTTTCAGCTTCATGGCAGCTTGGTTGTGGGAGTAAGTACACTGTTCAGAATTCTAAGTGGCAGAAGCCCACTCCCGGGCACAGAGCTCTGTGCAGGAACAGTGGCTCTCTTCTGTGGGAAGCTAAACTCACCGACTAAGTTCGTGATGTCAGGCTGTAGGAGACATTTGGCGCTCCAAGGCCAGTTAGGGTTCCAGCTTCTGGATGCTTGGATCTGGCAGAAGTCCTGTGCTGAACTTATTTTTATCAGGTAGCAGCCCACTCCGTGGCCGAGAGTTCTGTGAAGGAACGGTGGGTCTTTTCTGTGGGAAGCTATACTCACCGACTACGTTCCTAATGTCAGGTTGTAGGAGACATTGGGCACTCCAAGGACAGTTAGGGTTCCAGCTTCTGACAGCTTGGTTCTGGGAGTAATGTGCACTGTTCAGAATTCTAAGTCGCAGAAGCCCACTCCGGGACACCGAGCTCTGTGCAGGAACTGTGGGTCTTTTCTCTGGGAAACTAAACTCACCCCAGCAGGTTCCTGATGTCAGGCTGTAGGAGACATTTGGCACTCCAAGGCCAGTAAGGGTTCCAGCTTCTGGATGCTTGGATCTGGCAGAAGTCCTGTGCTGAACTTATTTTTATCAGTTAGCAGCGCACTCCGTGGCCGAGAGTTCTGTGCAGGAACGGTGGGTCTTTTCTGTGGAAAGCTAAACTCACCCCTCCAAGTTCCTGATGTCAGTTTGCAGGGGGTGTTTGGCAGTCTAAGGGCAGCTAGGGTTTCAGCTTCATGGCAGCTTGGTTGTGGGAGTGAGTACACTGTTCAGAATTCTAAGTGGCAGAAGCCCACTCCCGGGTACAGAGCTCTGTGCAGGAACAGTGGCTCTCTTCTGTGGGAAGCTATACTCACCGACTAAGTTCCTAATGTCAGGTTGTAGGAGACATTGGGCACTCGCAGGACAGTTAGGGTTCCAGCTTTTGGATGCTTGGATCTGGCAGAAGTCCTGTGCAGAACTTATTTTTTTCAGTTCGCAGCCCACTCCGTGGCCGAGAGTTCTGTGCAGGAACGGTGGGTCTTTTCTGTGGAAAGCTAAATTCACCCCTCCAAGTTCATGATGTCAGTTTGCAGGGGGTGTTTGGCAGTCTAAGGGCAGCTAGGGTTTCAGCTTCATGGCAGCTTGGTTGTGGGAGTAAGTACACTGTTCAGAATTCTAAGTGGCAGAAATCCACTCCGGGACACAGAGCTCTGTGCAGGAACTGTGGGTCTCTTCTGTGGGAAGCTAAACTCACCCCCTGAAGTTCCTAATGTCAGGTTGTAGGAGACATTGGGCACTCGCAGGACAGTTAGGGTTCCAGCTTCTGGGAGCTTGGCTATGGGAGAAGTGCAGCAGTGTTCAGAATTCTAAGTGGCAGAAGCCCACTTCCGGGCACAGAACTCTGTGCAGGAACAGTGGCTCTCTTCTGTGGGAAGCTATACTCACCCCCTAAGTTCCTAATGGCAGGTTGTTGGAGACATTGGGCACTCCAAGGACAGTTAGGGTTCCAGCTTCTGACAGCTTGGTTCTGGGAGTAATGTGCACTGTTCAGAATTCTAAGTGGCAGAAGCCCACTCCCGGGCACAGAGCTCTGTGCAGGAACTGTGGGTCTCTTCTGTGGGAAACTAAACTCCCCCCAGCAGGTTCCTGATGTCAGGCTGTAGGAGACATTTGGCACTTCAAAGCCAGTAAGGGTTCCAGCTTCTGGATGCTTGGATCTGGCAGAAGTCCTGTGCTGAACTTATTTTTATCAGTTAGCAGCCCACTCCATGGCCGAGAGTTCTGTGCAGGAACTGTGGGTCTTTTCTGTGGGAAGCAAAACTCACCCCTCCAAGTTCCTGATGTCAGTTTGCAGGGGGTGTTTGGCAGTCTAAGGGCAGCTAGGGTTTCAGCTTCATGGCAGCTTGGTTGTGGGAGTAAGTACACTGTTCAGAATTCTAAGTGGCAGAAGCCCACTCCCGGGCACAGAGCTCTGTGCAGGAACAGTGGCTCTCTTCTGTGGGAAGCTAAACTCACCGACTAAGTTCGTGATGTCAGGCTGTAGGAGACATTTGGCGCTCCAAGGCCAGTTAGGGTTCCAGCTTCTGGATGCTTGGATCTGGCAGAAGTCCTGTGCTGAACTTATTTTTATCAGGTAGCAGCCCACTCCGTGGCCGAGAGTTCTGTGCAGGAACATTGGCTCTCTTCTGTGGGAAGCTAAACTCACCCCCCGAAGTTCCTGATGTCAGGTTGTAGGAGACATTGGGCACTCGCAGGACAGTTAGGGTTCCAGCTTCTGGGAGCTTGGCTATGGGAGAAGTGCAGCAGTGTTCAGAATTCTAAGTGGCAGAAGCCCACTCCCGGGCACAGAGCTCTGTGCAGGAACAGTGGCTCTCTTCTGTGGGAAGCTATACTCACCCCAGCAGGTTCCTGATGTCAGGCTGTAGGAGACATTGGGCACTCCAAGGACAGTTAGGGTTCCAGCTTCTGACAGCTTGGTTCTGGGAGTAATGTGCAGTGTTCAGAATTCTAAGTGGCAGAAGCCCACTCTGGGGCACAGGGCTCTGTGCAGGAACTGTGGGTCTTTTCTGTGGGAAACTAAACTCACCCCAGCAGGTTCCTGATGTCAGGCTGTAGGAGACATTTGGCGCTCCAAGGCCAGTAAGGGTTCCAGCTTCTGGATGCTTGGATCTGGCAGAAGTCCTGTGCTGAACTTATTTTTATCAGTTAGCAGCCCACTCCGTGGCCGAGAGTTCTGTGCAGGAACGGTGGGTCTTTTCTGTGGAAAGCTAAACTCACCCCTCCAAGTTCCTGATGTCAGTTTGCAGGGGGTGTTTGGCAGTCTAAGGGCAGCTAGGGTTTCAGCTTCATGGCAGCTTGGTTGTGGGGGTGAGTACACTGTTCAGAATTCTAAGTGGCAGAAGCCCACTCCCGGGCACAGAGCTCTGTGCAGGAACAGTGGCTCTCTTCTGTGGGAAGCTATGCTCACCGACTAAGTTCCTAATGTCAGGTTGTAGGAGACATTGGGCACTCGCAGGACAGTTAGGGTTCCAGCTTTTGGATGCTTGGATCTGGCAGAAGTCCTGTGCAGAACTTATTTTTTTCAGTTCGCAGCCCACTCCGTGGCCGAGAGTTCTGTGCAGGAACGGTGGGTCTTTTCTGTGGAAAGCTAAACTCACCCCTCCAAGTTCATGATGTCAGTTTGCAGGGGGTGTTTGGCAGTCTAAGGGCAGCTAGGGTTTCAGCTTCATGGCAGCTTGGTTGTGGGAGTAAGTACACTGTTCAGAATTCTAAGTGGCAGAAGCCCACTCCCGGGCACAGAGCTCTGTGCAGGAGCTGTGGGTCTCTTCTGTGGGAAGCTAAACTCACCCCCTGAAGTTCCTAATGTCAGGTTGTAGGAGACATTGGGCACTCGCAGGACAGTTAGGGTTCCAGCTTCTGGGAGCTTGGCTATGGGGGAAGTGCAGCAGTGTTCAGAATTCTAAGTGGCAGAAGCCCACTTCCGGGCACAGAACTCTGTGCAGGAACAGTGGCTCTCTTCTGTGGGAAGCTATACTCACCGACTAAGTTCCTAATGTCAGGTTTTAGGAGACATTGGGCACTCCAAGGACAGTTAGGGTTCCAGCTCCTGGATGCTTGGATCTGGCAGAAGTCCTGTGCTGAACTTATTTTTATCAGTTAGCAGCCCACTCCGTGGCCGAGAGTTCTGTGCAGGAACGGTGGGTCTTTTCTGTGGGAAGCTATACTTACCGACTAAGTTCCTAATGTCAGGTTGTAGGAGACATTGGGCACTCCAAGGACAGTTAGCGTTCCAACTTCTTACAGCTTGGTTCTGGGAGTAATGTGCACTGTTCAGAATTCTAAGTGGCAGAAGCCCACTCCCGGGCACAGAGCCCTGTGCAGGAACAGTGGCTCTCTTCTGTGGGAAGCTAAACTCACCCCCCGAAGTTCCTAATGTCAGGTCGTAGGAGACATTGGGCACTCGCAGGACAGTTAGGGTTCCAGCTTCTGGGAGCTTGGCTATGGGAGAAGTGCAGCAGTGTTCAGAATTCTAAGTGGCAGAAGCCCACTCCCGGGCACAGAGCTCTGTGCAGGAACAGTGGCTCTCTTCTGTGGGAAGCTATACTCACCCCCTAAGTTCCTAATGTCAGGTTGTAGGAGACATTGGGCACTCCAAGGACAGTTAGGGTTCCAGCTTCTGACAGCTTGGTTCTGGGAGTAATGTGCACTGTTCAGAATTCTAAGTGGCAGAAGCCCACTCCCGGGCACAGAGCTCTGTGCAGGAACTGTGGGTCTCTTCTGTGGGAAACTAAACTCCCCCCAGCAGGTTCCTGATGTCAGGCTGTAGGAGACATTTGGCGCTCCAAGGCCAGTTAGGGTTCCAGCTTCTGGATGCTTGGATCTGGCAGAAGTCCTGTGCTGAACTTATTTTTATCAGTTAGCAGCGCACTCCGTGGCCGAGAGTTCTGTGCAGGAACGGTGGGTCTTTTCTGTGGAAAGCTAAACTCACCCCTCCAAGTTCCTGATGTCAGTTTGCAGGGGGTGCTTGGCAGTCTAAGGGCAGCTAGGGTTTCAGCTTCATGGCAGCTTGGTTGTGGGAGTAAGTACACTGTTCAGAATTCTAAGTGGCAGAAGCCCACTCCCGGGCACAGAGCCCTGTGCAGGAACAGTGGCTGTCTTCTGTGGGAAGCTATACTCACCGACTAAGTTCCTAATGTCAGGTTGTAGGAGACATTGGGCACTCGCAGGACAGTTAGGGTTCCAGCTTTTGGATGCTTGGATCTGGCAGAAGTCCTGTGCAGAACTTATTTTTTTCAGTTCACAGCCCACTCCGTGGCCGAGAGTTCTGTGCAGGAACGGTGGGTCTTTTCTGTGGAAAGCTAAACTCACCCCTCCAAGTTCCTGATGTCAGTTTGCAGGGGGTGTTTGGCAGTCTAAGGGCAGCTAGGGTTTCAGCTTCATGGCAGCTTGGTTGTGGGAGTAAGTACACTGTTCAGAATTCTAAGTGGCAGAAGCCCACTCCCGGGCACAGAGCTCTGTGCAGGAACAGTGGCTCTCTTCTGTGGGAAGCTATACTCACCGACTAAGTTCGTGATGTCAGGCTGTAGGAGACATTTGGCGCTCCAAGGCCAGTTAGGGTTCCAGCTTCTGGATGCTTGGATCTGGCAGAAGTCCTGTGCTGAACTTATTTTTATCAGGTAGCAGCCCACTCCGTGGCCGAGAGTTCTGTGAAGGAACGGTGGGTCTTTTCTGTGGGAAGCTATACTCACCGACTACGTTCCTAATGTCAGGTTGTAGGAGACATTGGGCACTCCAAGGACAGTTAGGGTTCCAGCTTCTGACAGCTTTGTTGTGGGAGTAATGTGCACTGTTCAGAATTCTAAGTCGCAGAAGCCCACTCCGGGGCACAGAGCTCTGTGTAGGAACGGTGGGTCTTTTCTGTGGGATACTAAACTCACCCCAGCAGGTTCCTGATGTCAGGCTGTAGGAGCCATTTGGCGCTTCAAGGCCAGTAAGGGTTCCAGCTTCTGGATGCTTGGATCTGGCAGAAGTCCTGTGCTGAACTTATTTTTATCAGTTAGCAGCGCACTCCGTGGCCGAGAGTTCTGTGCAGGAACGGTGGGTCTTTTCTGTGGAAAGCTAAACTCACCCCTCCAAGTTCCTGATGTCAGTTTGCAGGGGGTGTTTTGCAGTCTAAGGGCAGCTAGGGTTTCAGCTTCATGGCAGCTTGGTTGTGGGAGTAAGTACACTGTTCAGAATTCTAAGTGGCAGAAGCCCACTCCGGGGCACAGATCTCTGTGCAGGAACAGTGGCTCTCTTCTGTGGGAAGCTATACTCACCGACTAAGTTCCTAATGTCAGGTTGTAGGAGACATTGGGCACTCGCAGGACAGTTAGGGTTCCAGCTTCTGGGAGCTTGGCTATGGGGGAAGTGCAGCAGTGTTCAGAATTCTAAGTGGCAGAAGCCCACTTCCGGGCACAGAACTCTGTGCAGGAACAGTGGCTCTCTTCTGTGGGAAGCTATACTCACCGACTAAGTTCCTAATGTCAGGTTTTAGGAGACATTGGGCACTCCAAGGACAGTTAGGGTTCCAGCTCCTGGATGCTTGGATTTGGCAGAAGTCCTGTGCTGAACTTATTTTTATCAGTTAGCAGCCCACTCCGTGGCCGAGAGTTCTGTGCAGGAACGGTGGGTCTTTTCTGTGGGAAGCTATACTTACCGACTAAGTTCCTAATGTCAGGTTGTAGGAGACATTGGGCACTCCAAGGACAGTTAGCGTTCCAACTTCTTACAGCTTGGTTCTGGGAGTAATGTGCACTGTTCAGAATTCTAAGTGGCAGAAGCCCCCTCCCGGGCACAGAGCTCTGTGCAGGAACGGTGGATCACTTCTGCGGGAAGTTAAAGTCACTCCTCCAAGTTCCTGATGTCGGTTTGCAGGAGGTGTTTGGCAGTCTAAGGGCAGCTAGGGTTTCAGCTTCATGGCAGCTTGGTTGTGGGAGTAAGTACACTGTTCACAATTCTAAGTGGCAGAAGCCCAGTCCCGGGCACAGAGCTCTGTGCAGGAACAGTGGCTCTCTTCTGTGGGAAGCTATACTTACCGACTAAGTTCCTAATGTCAGGCTGTAGGAGACATTGGGCACTCCAAGGACAGTTAGGGTTCCAGCTTCTGACAGCTTGGTTCTGGGAGTAATGTGCACTGTTCAGAATTCTAAGTGGCAGAAGCCCACTCCGGGACACAGAGCTCTGTGCAGGAACTGTGGGTCTTTTCTGTGGGAAACTAAACTCCCCCCAGCAGGTTCCTGATGTCAGGCTGTAGGAGACATTTGGCACTCCAAGGCCAGTAAGGGTTCCAGCTTCTGGATGCTTGGATCTGGCAGAAGTCCTGTGCAGAACTTATTTTTATCAGTTAGCAGCCCACTCCGTGGCCGAGAGTTCTGTGCAGGAACTGTGGGTCTTTTCTGTGGGAAGCAAAACTCACCCCTCCAAGTTCATGATGTCAGTTTGCAGGGGGTGTTTGGCAGTCTAAGGGCAGCTAGGGTTTCAGCTTCATGGCAGCTTGGTTGTGGGAGTAAGTACACTGTTCAGAATTCTAAGTGGCAGAAGCCCACTCCCGGGCACAGAGCTCTGTGCAGGAACAGTGGCTCTCTTCTGTGGGAAGCTAAACTCACCGACTAAGTTCGTGATGTCAGGCTGTAGGAGACATTTGGCGCTCCAAGGCCAGTTAGGGTTCCAGCTTCTGGATGCTTGGATCTGGCAGAAGTCCTGTGCTGAACTTATTTTTATCAGTTAGCAGCGCACTCCGTGGCCGAGAGTTCTGTGCAGGAACATTGGCTCTCTTCTGTGGGAAGCTAAACTCACCCCTCCAAGTTCCTGATGTCAGTTTGCAGGGGGTGTTTGGCAGTCTAAGGGCAGCTAGGGTTTCAGCTTCATGGCAGCTTGGTTCTGGGAGTAAGTACACTGTTCAGAATTCTAAGTGGCAGAAGCCCACTTCGGGGCACAGAGCTCTGTGCAGGAACGGTGGATCTCTTCTGTGGGAAGTTAAAGTCACTCCTCCAAGTTCCTGATGTCGGTTTGCTGGAGGTGTTTGGCAGTCTAAGGGCAGCTAGGGTTTCAGCTTCATGGCAGCTTGGTTGTGGCAGTAAGTACACTGTTCAGAATTCTAAGTGGCAGAAGCCCAGTCCCGGGCACAGAGCTCTGTGCAGGAACAGTGGCTCTCTTCTGTGGGAAGCTATACTCACCGACTAAGTTCCTAATGTCAGGCTGTAGGAGACATTGGGCACTCCAAGGACAGTTAGGGTTCCAGCTTCTTGATGCTTGGATCTGGCAGAAGTCCTGTGCTGAACTTATTTTTATCAGTTAGCAGCCCACTCCGTGGCCGAGAGTTCTGTGCAGGAACGGTGGGTCTTTTCTGTGGAAAGCTAAACTCACCCCTCCAAGTTCCTGATGTCAGTTTGCAGGGGGTGTTTGGCAGTCTAAGGGCAGCTAGGGTTTCAGCTTCATGGCAGCTTGGTTGTGGGAGTAAGTACACTGTTCAGAATTCTAAGTGGCAGAAGCCCACTCCCGGGCACAGAGCTCTGTGCAGGAACAGTGGCTCTCTTCTGTGGGAAGCTATACTCACCGACTAAGTTCGTGATGTCAGGCTGTAGGAGACATTTGGCGCTCCAAGGCCAGTTAGGGTTCCAGCTTCTGGATGCTTGGATCTGGCAGAAGTCCTGTGCTGAACTTATTTTTATCAGGTAGCAGCCCACTCCGTGGCCGAGAGTTCTGTGAAGGAACGGTGGGTCTTTTCTGTGGGAAGCTATACTCACCCCCTGAAGTTCCTAATGTCAGGTTGTAGGAGACATTGGGCACTCGCAGGACAGTTAGGGTTCCAGCTTCTGGGAGCTTGGCTATGGGAGAAGTGCAGCAGTGTTCAGAATTCTAAGTGGCAGAAGCCCACTTCCGGGCACAGAACTCTGTGCAGGAACAGTGGCTCTCTTCTGTGGGAAGCTATACTCACCCCCTAAGTTCCTAATGGCAGGTTTTAGGAGACATTGGGCACTCCAAGGACAGTTAGGGTTCCAGCTTCTGACAGCTTTGTTGTGGGAGTAATGTGCACTGTTCAGAATTCTAAGTGGCAGAAGCCCACTCCGGGGCACAGAGCTCTGTGTAGGAACGGTGGGTCTTTTCTGTGGGATACTAAACTCACCCCAGCAGGTTCCTGATGTCAGGCTGTAGGAGCCATTTGGCGCTTCAAGGCCAGTAAGGGTTCCAGCTTCTGGATGCTTGGATCTGGCAGAAGTCCTGTGCTGAACTTATTTTTATCAGTTAGCAGCGCACTCCGTGGCCGAGAGTTCTGTGCAGGAACTGTGGGTCTTTTCTGTGGAAAGCTAAACTCACCCCTCCAAGTTCCTGATGTCAGTTTGCAGGGGGTGTTTTGCAGTCTAAGGGCAGCTAGGGTTTCAGCTTCATGGCAGCTTGGTTGTGGGAGTAAGTACACTGTTCAGAATTCTAAGTGGCAGAAGCCCACTCCGGGGCACAGATCTCTGTGCAGGAACAGTGGCTCTCTTCTGTGGGAAGCTATACTCACCGACTAAGTTCCTAATGTCAGGTTGTAGGAGACACTGGGCACTCGCCGGACAGTTAGGATTCCAGCTTTTGGATGCTTGCATCTGGCAGAAGTCCTGTGCAGAACTTATTTTTTTCAGTTCACAGCCCACTCCGTGGCCGAGAGTTCTGTGCAGGAACGGTGGGTCTTTTCTGTGGAAAGCTAAACTCACCCCTCCAAATTCCTGATGTCAGTTTGCAGGGGGTGTTTGGCAGTCTAAGGGCAGCTAGGGTTTCAGCTTCATGGCAGCTTGGTTGTGGGAGTAAGTACACTGTTCAGAATTCTAAGTGGCAGAAGCCCAGTCCCGGGCACAGAGCTCTGTGCAGGAACAGTGGCTCTCTTCTGTGGGAAGCTATACTCACCGACTAAGTTCCTAATGTCAGGTTGTTGGAGACATTGGGCACTCCAAGGACAGTTAGGGTTCCAGCTTCTGACAGCTTGGTTCTGGGAGTAATGTGCACTGTTCAGAATTCTAAGTCGCAGAAGCCCACTCCCGGGCACAGAGCTCTGTGCAGGAACTGTGGGTCTCTTCTGTGGGAAACTAAACTCCCCCCAGCAGGTTCCTGATGTCAGGCTGTAGGAGACATTTGGCACTTCAAAGCCAGTAAGGGTTCCAGCTTCTGGATGCTTGGATCTGGCAGAAGTCCTGTGCTGAACTTATTTTTATCAGTTAGCAGCCCACTCCATGGCCGAGAGTTCTGTGCAGGAACTGTGGGTCTTTTCTGTGGGAAGCAAAACTCACCCCTCCAAGTTCCTGATGTCAGTTTGCAGGGGGTGTTTGGCAGTCTAAGGGCAGCTAGGGTTTCAGCTTCATGGCAGCTTGGTTGTGGGAGTAAGTACACTGTTCAGAATTCTAAGTGGCAGAAGCCCACTCCCGGGCACAGAGCTCTGTGCAGGAACAGTGGCTCTCTTCTGTGGGAAGCTAAACTCACCGACTAAGTTCGTGATGTCAGGCTGTAGGAGACATTTGGCGCTCCAAGGCCAGTTAGGGTTCCAGCTTCTGGATGCTTGGATCTGGCAGAAGTCCTGTGCTGAACTTATTTTTATCAGTTAGCAGCGCACTCCGTGGCCGAGAGTTCTGTGCAGGAACATTGGCTCTCTTCTGTGGGAAGCTAAACTCACCCCCCGAAGTTCCTGATGTCAGGTTGTAGGAGACATTGGGCACTCGCAGGACAGTTAGGGTTCCAGCTTCTGGGAGCTTGGCTATGGGAGAAGTGCAGCAGTGTTCAGAATTCTAAGTGGCAGAAGCCCAGTCCCGGGCACAGAGCTCTGTGCAGGAACAGTGGCTCTCTTCTGTGGGAAGCTATACTCACCCCAGCAGGTTCCTGATGTCAGGCTGTAGGAGACATTGGGCACTCCAAGGACAGTTAGGGTTCCAGCTTCTGACAGCTTGGTTCTGGGAGTAATGTGCAGTGTTCAGAATTCTAAGTGGCAGAAGCCCACTCTGGGGCACAGGGCTCTGTGCAGGAACTGTGGGTCTTTTCTGTGGGAAACTAAACTCACCCCAGCAGGTTCCTGATGTCAGGCTGTAGGAGACATTTGGCGCTCCAAGGCCAGTAAGGGTTCCAGCTTCTGGATGCTTGGATCTGGCAGAAGTCCTGTGCTGAACTTATTTTTATCAGTTAGCAGCGCACTCCGTGGCCGAGAGTTCTGTGCAGGAACGGTGGGTCTTTTCTGTGGAAAGCTAAACTCACCCCTCCAAGTTCCTGATGTCAGTTTGCAGGGGGTGTTTGGCAGTCTAAGGGCAGCTAGGGTTTCAGCTTCATGGCAGCTTGGTTGTGGGGGTGAGTACACTGTTCAGAATTCTAAGTGGCAGAAGCCCACTCCCGGGTACAGAGCTCTGTGCAGGAACAGTGGCTCTCTTCTGTGGGAAGCTATGCTCACCGACTAAGTTCCTAATGTCAGGTTGTAGGAGACATTGGGCACTCGCAGGACAGTTAGGGTTCCAGCTTTTGGATGCTTGGATCTGGCAGAAGTCCTGTGCAGAACTTATTTTTTTCAGTTCGCAGCCCACTCCGTGGCCGAGAGTTCTGTGCAGGAACGGTGGGTCTTTTCTGTGGAAAGCTAAACTCACCCCTCCAAGTTCATGATGTCAGTTTGCAGGGGGTGTTTGGCAGTCTAAGGGCAGCTAGGGTTTCAGCTTCATGGCAGCTTGGTTGTGGGAGTAAGTACACTGTTCAGAATTCTAAGTGGCAGAAGCCCACTCCCGGGCACAGAGCTCTGTGCAGGAGCTGTGGGTCTCTTCTGTGGGAAGCTAAACTCACCCCCTGAAGTTCCTAATGTCAGGTTGTAGGAGACATTGGGCACTCGCAGGACAGTTAGGGTTCCAGCTTCTGGGAGCTTGGCTATGGGGGAAGTGCAGCAGTGTTCAGAATTCTAAGTGGCAGAAGCCCACTTCCGGGCACAGAACTCTGTGCAGGAACAGTGGCTCTCTTCTGTGGGAAGCTATACTCACCGACTAAGTTCCTAATGTCAGGTTTTAGGAGACATTGGGCACTCCAAGGACAGTTAGGGTTCCAGCTCCTGGATGCTTGGATCTGGCAGAAGTCCTGTGCTGAACTTATTTTTATCAGTTAGCAGCCCACTCCGTGGCCGAGAGTTCTGTGCAGGAACGGTGGGTCTTTTCTGTGGGAAGCTATACTTACCGACTAAGTTCCTAATGTCAGGTTGTAGGAGACATTGGGCACTCCAAGGACAGTTAGCGTTCCAACTTCTTACAGCTTGGTTCTGGGAGTAATGTGCACTGTTCAGAATTCTAAGTGGCAGAAGCCCACTCCCGGGCACAGAGCCCTGTGCAGGAACAGTGGCTCTCTTCTGTGGGAAGCTAAACTCACCCCCCGAAGTTCCTAATGTCAGGTCGTAGGAGACATTGGGCACTCGCAGGACAGTTAGGGTTCCAGCTTCTGGGAGCTTGGCTATGGGAGAAGTGCAGCAGTGTTCAGAATTCTAAGTGGCAGAAGCCCACTCCCGGGCACAGAGCTCTGTGCAGGAACAGTGGCTCTCTTCTGTGGGAAGCTATACTCACCCCCTAAGTTCCTAATGTCAGGTTGTAGGAGACATTGGGCACTCCAAGGACAGTTAGGGTTCCAGCTTCTGACAGCTTGGTTCTGGGAGTAATGTGCACTGTTCAGAATTCTAAGTGGCAGAAGCCCACTCCCGGGCACAGAGCTCTGTGCAGGAACTGTGGGTCTCTTCTGTGGGAAACTAAACTCCCCCCAGCAGGTTCCTGATGTCAGGCTGTAGGAGACATTTGGCGCTCCAAGGCCAGTTAGGGTTCCAGCTTCTGGATGCTTGGATCTGGCAGAAGTCCTGTGCTGAACTTATTTTTATCAGTTAGCATCCCACTCCGTGGCCGAGAGTTCTGTGCAGGAACGGTGGGTCTTTTCTGTGGAAAGCTAAACTCACCCCTCCAAGTTCCTGATGTCAGTTTGCAGGGGGTGCTTGGCAGTCTAAGGGCAGCTAGGGTTTCAGCTTCATGGCAGCTTGGTTGTGGGAGTAAGTACACTGTTCAGAATTCTAAGTGGCAGAAGCCCACTCCCGGGCACAGAGCCCTGTGCAGGAACAGTGGCTGTCTTCTGTGGGAAGCTATACTCACCAACTAAGTTCCTAATGTCAGGTTGTAGGAGACATTGGGCACTCGCAGGACAGTTAGGGTTCCAGCTTTTGGATGCTTGGATCTGGCAGAAGTCCTGTGCAGAACTTATTTTTTTCAGTTCACAGCCCACTCCGTGGCCGAGAGTTCTGTGCAGGAACGGTGGGTCTTTTCTGTGGAAAGCTAAACTCACCCCTCCAAGTTCCTGATGTCAGTTTGCAGGGGGTGTTTGGCAGTCTAAGGGCAGCTAGGGTTTCAGCTTCATGGCAGCTTGGTTGTGGGAGTAAGTACACTGTTCAGAATTCTAAGTGGCAGAAGCCCACTCCCGGGCACAGAGCTCTGTGCAGGAACAGTGGCTCTCTTCTGTGGGAAGCTATACTCACCGACTAAGTTCGTGATGTCAGGCTGTAGGAGACATTTGGCGCTCCAAGGCCAGTTAGGGTTCCAGCTTCTGGATGCTTGGATCTGGCAGAAGTCCTGTGCTGAACTTATTTTTATCAGGTAGCAGCCCACTCCGTGGCCGAGAGTTCTGTGAAGGAACGGTGGGTCTTTTCTGTGGGAAGCTATACTCACCGACTACGTTCCTAATGTCAGGTTGTAGGAGACATTGGGCACTCCAAGGACAGTTAGGGTTCCAGCTTCTGACAGCTTTGTTGTGGGAGTAATGTGCACTGTTCAGAATTCTAAGTCGCAGAAGCCCACTCCGGGGCACAGAGCTCTGTGTAGGAACGGTGGGTCTTTTCTGTGGGATACTAAACTCACCCCAGCAGGTTCCTGATGTCAGGCTGTAGGAGCCATTTGGCGCTTCAAGGCCAGTAAGGGTTCCAGCTTCTGGATGCTTGGATCTGGCAGAAGTCCTGTGCTGAACTTATTTTTATCAGTTAGCAGCGCACTCCGTGGCCGAGAGTTCTGTGCAGGAACGGTGGGTCTTTTCTGTGGAAAGCTAAACTCACCCCTCCAAGTTCCTGATGTCAGTTTGCAGGGGGTGTTTTGCAGTCTAAGGGCAGCTAGGGTTTCAGCTTCATGGCAGCTTGGTTGTGGGAGTAAGTACACTGTTCAGAATTCTAAGTGGCAGAAGCCCACTCCGGGGCACAGATCTCTGTGCAGGAACAGTGGCTCTCTTCTGTGGGAAGCTATACTCACCGACTAAGTTCCTAATGTCAGGTTGTAGGAGACATTGGGCACTCGCAGGACAGTTAGGGTTCCAGCTTCTGGGAGCTTGGCTATGGGGGAAGTGCAGCAGTGTTCAGAATTCTAAGTGGCAGAAGCCCACTTCCGGGCACAGAACTCTGTGCAGGAACAGTGGCTCTCTTCTGTGGGAAGCTATACTCACCGACTAAGTTCCTAATGTCAGGTTTTAGGAGACATTGGGCACTCCAAGGACAGTTAGGGTTCCAGCTCCTGGATGCTTGGATTTGGCAGAAGTCCTGTGCTGAACTTATTTTTATCAGTTAGCAGCCCACTCCGTGGCCGAGAGTTCTGTGCAGGAACGGTGGGTCTTTTCTGTGGGAAGCTATACTTACCGACTAAGTTCCTAATGTCAGGTTGTAGGAGACATTGGGCACTCCAAGGACAGTTAGCGTTCCAACTTCTTACAGCTTGGTTCTGGGAGTAATGTGCACTGTTCAGAATTCTAAGTGGCAGAAGCCCACTCCCGGGCACAGAGCCCTGTGCAGGAACAGTGGCTCTCTTCTGTGGGAAGCTAAACTCACCCCCCGAAGTTCCTAATGTCAGGTCGTAGGAGACATTGGGCACTCGCAGGACAGTTAGGGTTCCAGCTTCTGGGAGCTTGGCTATGGGAGAAGTGCAGCAGTGTTCAGAATTCTAAGTGGCAGAAGCCCACTCCCGGGCACAGAGCTCTGTGCAGGAACAGTGGCTCTCTTCTGTGGGAAGCTATACTCACCCCCTAAGTTCCTAATGTCAGGTTGTAGGAGACATTGGGCACTCCAAGGACAGTTAGGGTTCCAGCTTCTGACAGCTTGGTTCTGGGAGTAATGTGCACTGTTCAGAATTCTAAGTGGCAGAAGCCCACTCCCGGGCACAGAGCTCTGTGCAGGAACTGTGGGTCTCTTCTGTGGGAAACTAAACTCCCCCCAGCAGGTTCCTGATGTCAGGCTGTAGGAGACATTTGGCGCTCCAAGGCCAGTTAGGGTTCCAGCTTCTGGATGCTTGGATCTGGCAGAAGTCCTGTGCTGAACTTATTTTTATCAGTTAGCATCCCACTCCGTGGCCGAGAGTTCTGTGCAGGAACGGTGGGTCTTTTCTGTGGAAAGCTAAACTCACCCCTCCAAGTTCCTGATGTCAGTTTGCAGGGGGTGCTTGGCAGTCTAAGGGCAGCTAGGGTTTCAGCTTCATGGCAGCTTGGTTGTGGGAGTAAGTACACTGTTCAGAATTCTAAGTGGCAGAAGCCCACTCCCGGGCACAGAGCCCTGTGCAGGAACAGTGGCTGTCTTCTGTGGGAAGCTATACTCACCGACTAAGTTCCTAATGTCAGGTTGTAGGAGACATTGGGCACTCGCAGGACAGTTAGGGTTCCAGCTTTTGGATGCTTGGATCTGGCAGAAGTCCTGTGCAGAACTTATTTTTTTCAGTTCACAGCCCACTCCGTGGCCGAGAGTTCTGTGCAGGAACGGTGGGTCTTTTCTGTGGAAAGCTAAACTCACCCCTCCAAGTTCCTGATGTCAGTTTGCAGGGGGTGTTTGGCAGTCTAAGGGCAGCTAGGGTTTCAGCTTCATGGCAGCTTGGTTGTGGGAGTAAGTACACTGTTCAGAATTCTAAGTGGCAGAAGCCCACTCCCGGGCACAGAGCTCTGTGCAGGAACAGTGGCTCTCTTCTGTGGGAAGCTATACTCACCGACTAAGTTCGTGATGTCAGGCTGTAGGAGACATTTGGCGCTCCAAGGCCAGTTAGGGTTCCAGCTTCTGGATGCTTGGATCTGGCAGAAGTCCTGTGCTGAACTTATTTTTATCAGGTAGCAGCCCACTCCGTGGCCGAGAGTTCTGTGAAGGAACGGTGGGTCTTTTCTGTGGGAAGCTATACTCACCGACTACGTTCCTAATGTCAGGTTGTAGGAGACATTGGGCACTCCAAGGACAGTTAGGGTTCCAGCTTCTGACAGCTTTGTTGTGGGAGTAATGTGCACTGTTCAGAATTCTAAGTCGCAGAAGCCCACTCCGGGGCACAGAGCTCTGTGTAGGAACGGTGGGTCTTTTCTGTGGGATACTAAACTCACCCCAGCAGGTTCCTGATGTCAGGCTGTAGGAGCCATTTGGCGCTTCAAGGCCAGTAAGGGTTCCAGCTTCTGGATGCTTGGATCTGGCAGAAGTCCTGTGCTGAACTTATTTTTATCAGTTAGCAGCGCACTCCGTGGCCGAGAGTTCTGTGCAGGAACGGTGGGTCTTTTCTGTGGAAAGCTAAACTCACCCCTCCAAGTTCCTGATGTCAGTTTGCAGGGGGTGTTTTGCAGTCTAAGGGCAGCTAGGGTTTCAGCTTCATGGCAGCTTGGTTGTGGGAGTAAGTACACTGTTCAGAATTCTAAGTGGCAGAAGCCCACTCCGGGGCACAGATCTCTGTGCAGGAACAGTGGCTCTCTTCTGTGGGAAGCTATACTCACCGACTAAGTTCCTAATGTCAGGTTGTAGGAGACATTGGGCACTCGCAGGACAGTTAGGGTTCCAGCTTCTGGGAGCTTGGCTATGGGGGAAGTGCAGCAGTGTTCAGAATTCTAAGTGGCAGAAGCCCACTTCCGGGCACAGAACTCTGTGCAGGAACAGTGGCTCTCTTCTGTGGGAAGCTATACTCACCGACTAAGTTCCTAATGTCAGGTTTTAGGAGACATTGGGCACTCCAAGGACAGTTAGGGTTCCAGCTCCTGGATGCTTGGATTTGGCAGAAGTCCTGTGCTGAACTTATTTTTATCAGTTAGCAGCCCACTCCGTGGCCGAGAGTTCTGTGCAGGAACGGTGGGTCTTTTCTGTGGGAAGCTATACTTACCGACTAAGTTCCTAATGTCAGGTTGTAGGAGACATTGGGCACTCCAAGGACAGTTAGCGTTCCAACTTCTTACAGCTTGGTTCTGGGAGTAATGTGCACTGTTCAGAATTCTAAGTGGCAGAAGCCCCTTCCCGGGCACAGAGCTCTGTGCAGGAACGGTGGATCACTTCTGCGGGAAGTTAAAGTCACTCCTCCAAGTTCCTGATGTCGGTTTGCAGGAGGTGTTTGGCAGTCTAAGGGCAGCTAGGGTTTCAGCTTCATGGCAGCTTGGTTGTGGGAGTAAGTACACTGTTCACAATTCTAAGTGGCAGAAGCCCAGTCCCGGGCACAGAGCTCTGTGCAGGAACAGTGGCTCTCTTCTGTGGGAAGCTATACTTACCGACTAAGTTCCTAATGTCAGGCTGTAGGAGACATTGGGCACTCCAAGGACAGTTAGGGTTCCAGCTTCTGACAGCTTGGTTCTGGGAGTAATGTGCACTGTTCAGAATTCTAAGTGGCAGAAGCCCACTCCGGGACACAGAGCTCTGTGCAGGAACTGTGGGTCTTTTCTGTGGGAAACTAAACTCCCCCCAGCAGGTTCCTGATGTCAGGCTGTAGGAGACATTTGGCACTCCAAGGCCAGTAAGGGTTCCAGCTTCTGGATGCTTGGATCTGGCAGAAGTCCTGTGCAGAACTTATTTTTATCAGTTAACAGCCCACTCCGTGGCCGAGAGTTCTGTGCAGGAACTGTGGGTCTTTTCTGTGGGAAGCAAAACTCACCCCTCCAAGTTCATGATGTCAGTTTGCAGGGGGTGTTTGGCAGTCTAAGGGCAGCTAGGGTTTCAGCTTCATGGCAGCTTGGTTGTGGGAGTAAGTACACTGTTCAGAATTCTAAGTGGCAGAAGCCCACTCCCGGGCACAGAGCTCTGTGCAGGAACAGTGGCTCTCTTCTGTGGGAAGCTAAACTCACCGACTAAGTTCGTGATGTCAGGCTGTAGGAGACATTTGGCGCTCCAAGGCCAGTTAGGGTTCCAGCTTCTGGATGCTTGGATCTGGCAGAAGTCCTGTGCTGAACTTATTTTTATCAGTTAGCAGCGCACTCCGTGGCCGAGAGTTCTGTGCAGGAACATTGGCTCTCTTCTGTGGGAAGCTAAACTCACCCCTCCAAGTTCCTGATGTCAGTTTGCAGGGGGTGTTTGGCAGTCTAAGGGCAGCTAGGGTTTCAGCTTCATGGCAGCTTGGTTCTGGGAGTAAGTACACTGTTCAGAATTCTAAGTGGCAGAAGCCCACTTCGGGGCACAGAGCTCTGTGCAGGAACGGTGGATCTCTTCTGTGGGAAGTTAAAGTCACTCCTCCAAGTTCCTGATGTCGGTTTGCTGGAGGTGTTTGGCAGTCTAAGGGCAGCTAGGGTTTCAGCTTCATGGCAGCTTGGTTGTGGCAGTAAGTACACTGTTCAGAATTCTAAGTGGCAGAAGCCCACTCCCGGGCACAGAGCTCTGTGCAGGAACAGTGGCTCTCTTCTGTGGGAAGCTATACTCACCGACTAAGTTCGTGATGTCAGGCTGTAGGAGACATTTGGCGCTCCAAGGCCAGTTAGGGTTCCAGCTTCTGGATGCTTGGATCTGGCAGAAGTCCTGTGCTGAACTTATTTTTATCAGGTAGCAGCCCACTCCGTGGCCGAGAGTTCTGTGAAGGAACGGTGGGTCTTTTCTGTGGGAAGCTATACTCACCCCCTGAAGTTCCTAATGTCAGGTTGTAGGAGACATTGGGCACTCGCAGGACAGTTAGGGTTCCAGCTTCTGGGAGCTTGGCTATGGGAGAAGTGCAGCAGTGTTCAGAATTCTAAGTGGCAGAAGCCCACTTCCGGGCACAGAACTCTGTGCAGGAACAGTGGCTCTCTTCTGTGGGAAGCTATACTCACCCCCTAAGTTCCTAATGGCAGGTTTTAGGAGACATTGGGCACTCCAAGGACAGTTAGGGTTCCAGCTTCTGACAGCTTTGTTGTGGGAGTAATGTGCACTGTTCAGAATTCTAAGTGGCAGAAGCCCACTCCGGGGCACAGAGCTCTGTGTAGGAACGGTGGGTCTTTTCTGTGGGATACTAAACTCACCCCAGCAGGTTCCTGATGTCAGGCTGTAGGAGCCATTTGGCGCTTCAAGGCCAGTAAGGGTTCCAGCTTCTGGATGCTTGGATCTGGCAGAAGTCCTGTGCTGAACTTATTTTTATCAGTTAGCAGCGCACTCCGTGGCCGAGAGTTCTGTGCAGGAACTGTGGGTCTTTTCTGTGGAAAGCTAAACTCACCCCTCCAAGTTCCTGATGTCAGTTTGCAGGGGGTGTTTTGCAGTCTAAGGGCAGCTAGGGTTTCAGCTTCATGGCAGCTTGGTTGTGGGAGTAAGTACACTGTTCAGAATTCTAAGTGGCAGAAGCCCACTCCGGGGCACAGATCTCTGTGCAGGAACAGTGGCTCTCTTCTGTGGGAAGCTATACTCACCGACTAAGTTCCTAATGTCAGGTTGTAGGAGACACTGGGCACTCGCCGGACAGTTAGGATTCCAGCTTTTGGATGCTTGCATCTGGCAGAAGTCCTGTGCAGAACTTATTTTTTTCAGTTCACAGCCCACTCCGTGGCCGAGAGTTCTGTGCAGGAACGGTGGGTCTTTTCTGTGGAAAGCTAAACTCACCCCTCCAAATTCCTGATGTCAGTTTGCAGGGGGTGTTTGGCAGTCTAAGGGCAGCTAGGGTTTCAGCTTCATGGCAGCTTGGTTGTGGGAGTAAGTACACTGTTCAGAATTCTAAGTGGCAGAAGCCCAGTCCCGGGCACAGAGCTCTGTGCAGGAACAGTGGCTCTCTTCTGTGGGAAGCTATACTCACCGACTAAGTTCCTAATGTCAGGTTGTTGGAGACATTGGGCACTCCAAGGACAGTTAGGGTTCCAGCTTCTGACAGCTTGGTTCTGGGAGTAATGTGCACTGTTCAGAATTCTAAGTCGCAGAAGCCCACTCCCGGGCACAGAGCTCTGTGCAGGAACTGTGGGTCTCTTCTGTGGGAAACTAAACTCCCCCCAGCAGGTTCCTGATGTCAGGCTGTAGGAGACATTTGGCACTTCAAAGCCAGTAAGGGTTCCAGCTTCTGGATGCTTGGATCTGGCAGAAGTCCTGTGCTGAACTTATTTTTATCAGTTAGCAGCCCACTCCATGGCCGAGAGTTCTGTGCAGGAACTGTGGGTCTTTTCTGTGGGAAGCAAAACTCACCCCTCCAAGTTCCTGATGTCAGTTTGCAGGGGGTGTTTGGCAGTCTAAGGGCAGCTAGGGTTTCAGCTTCATGGCAGCTTGGTTGTGGGAGTAAGTACACTGTTCAGAATTCTAAGTGGCAGAAGCCCACTCCCGGGCACAGAGCTCTGTGC
The DNA here is from genome assembly GCF_029207755.1 of Chamaea fasciata. Classification (NCBI taxonomy): domain Eukaryota; kingdom Metazoa; phylum Chordata; class Aves; order Passeriformes; family Sylviidae; genus Chamaea; species Chamaea fasciata. The sequence goes on from NW_027094516.1 coordinate 57,543, forward strand.
AGGAACAGTGGCTCTCTTCTGTGGGAAGCTAAACTCACCGACTAAGTTCGTGATGTCAGGCTGTAGGAGACATTTGGCGCTCCAAGGCCAGTTAGGGTTCCAGCTTCTGGATGCTTGGATCTGGCAGAAGTCCTGTGCTGAACTTATTTTTATCAGTTAGCAGCGCACTCCGTGGCCGAGAGTTCTGTGCAGGAACATTGGCTCTCTTCTGTGGGAAGCTAAACTCACCCCCCGAAGTTCCTGATGTCAGGTTGTAGGAGACATTGGGCACTCGCAGGACAGTTAGGGTTCCAGCTTCTGGGAGCTTGGCTATGGGAGAAGTGCAGCAGTGTTCAGAATTCTAAGTGGCAGAAGCCCACTCCCGGGCACAGAGCTCTGTGCAGGAACAGTGGCTCTCTTCTGTGGGAAGCTATACTCACCCCAGCAGGTTCCTGATGTCAGGCTGTAGGAGACATTGGGCACTCCAAGGACAGTTAGGGTTCCAGCTTCTGACAGCTTGGTTCTGGGAGTAATGTGCAGTGTTCAGAATTCTAAGTGGCAGAAGCCCACTCTGGGGCACAGGGCTCTGTGCAGGAACTGTGGGTCTTTTCTGTGGGAAACTAAACTCACCCCAGCAGGTTCCTGATGTCAGGCTGTAGGAGACATTTGGCGCTCCAAGGCCAGTAAGGGTTCCAGCTTCTGGATGCTTGGATCTGGCAGAAGTCCTGTGCTGAACTTATTTTTATCAGTTAGCAGCGCACTCCGTGGCCGAGAGTTCTGTGCAGGAACGGTGGGTCTTTTCTGTGGAAAGCTAAACTCACCCCTCCAAGTTCCTGATGTCAGTTTGCAGGGGGTGTTTGGCAGTCTAAGGGCAGCTAGGGTTTCAGCTTCATGGCAGCTTGGTTGTGGGGGTGAGTACACTGTTCAGAATTCTAAGTGGCAGAAGCCCACTCCCGGGTACAGAGCTCTGTGCAGGAACAGTGGCTCTCTTCTGTGGGAAGCTATGCTCACCGACTAAGTTCCTAATGTCAGGTTGTAGGAGACATTGGGCACTCGCAGGACAGTTAGGGTTCCAGCTTTTGGATGCTTGGATCTGGCAGAAGTCCTGTGCAGAACTTATTTTTTTCAGTTCGCAGCCCACTCCGTGGCCGAGAGTTCTGTGCAGGAACGGTGGGTCTTTTCTGTGGAAAGCTAAACTCACCCCTCCAAGTTCATGATGTCAGTTTGCAGGGGGTGTTTGGCAGTCTAAGGGCAGCTAGGGTTTCAGCTTCATGGCAGCTTGGTTGTGGGAGTAAGTACACTGTTCAGAATTCTAAGTGGCAGAAGCCCACTCCGGGGCACAGATCTCTGTGCAGGAACAGTGGCTCTCTTCTGTGGGAAGCTATACTCACCGACTAAGTTCCTAATGTCAGGTTTTAGGAGACATTGGGCACTCCAAGGACATTTAGGGTTCCAGCTCCTGGATGCTTGGATCTGGCAGAAGTCCTGTGCTGAACTTATTTTTATCAGTTAGCAGCCCACTCCGTGGCCGAGAGTTCTGTGCAGGAACGGTGGGTCTTTTCTGTGGGAAGCTATACTTACCGACTAAGTTCCTAATGTCAGGTTGTAGGAGACATTGGGCACTCCAAGGACAGTTAGCGTTCCAACTTCTTACAGCTTGGTTCTGGGAGTAATGTGCACTGTTCAGAATTCTAAGTGGCAGAAGCCCACTCCCGGGCACAGAGCCCTGTGCAGGAACAGTGGCTCTCTTCTGTGGGAAGCTAAACTCACCCCCCGAAGTTCCTAATGTCAGGTCGTAGGAGACATTGGGCACTCGCAGGACAGTTAGGGTTCCAGCTTCTGGGAGCTTGGCTATGGGAGAAGTGCAGCAGTGTTCAGAATTCTAAGTGGCAGAAGCCCACTCCCGGGCACAGAGCTCTGTGCAGGAACTGTGGGTCTCTTCTGTGGGAAACTAAACTCCCCCCAGCAGGTTCCTGATGTCAGGCTGTAGGAGACATTTGGCGCTCCAAGGCCAGTTAGGGTTCCAGCTTCTGGATGCTTGGATCTGGCAGAAGTCCTGTGCTGAACTTATTTTTATCAGTTAGCATCCCACTCCGTGGCCGAGAGTTCTGTGCAGGAACTGTGGGTCTTTTCTGTGGGAAGCAAAACTCACCCCTCCAAGTTCATGATGTCAGTTTGCAGGGGGTGTTTGGCAGTCTAAGGGCAGCTAGGGTTTCAGCTTCATGGCAGCTTGGTTGTGGGAGTAAGTACACTGTTCAGAATTCTAAGTGGCAGAAGCCCACTCCCGGGCACAGAGCTCTGTGCAGGAACAGTGGCTCTCTTCTGTGGGAAGCTATACTCACCGACTAAGTTCGTGATGTCAGGCTGTAGGAGACATTTGGCGCTCCAAGGCCAGTTAGGGTTCCAGCTTCTGGATGCTTGGATCTGGCAGAAGTCCTGTGCTGAACTTATTTTTATCAGGTAGCAGCCCACTCCGTGGCCGAGAGTTCTGTGAAGGAACGGTGGGTCTTTTCTGTGGGAAGCTATACTCACCGACTAAGTTCCTAATGTCAGGTTGTAGGAGACATTGGGCACTCCAAGGACAGTTAGGGTTCCAGCTTCTGACAGCTTGGTTCTGGGAGTAATGTGCACTGTTCAGAATTCTAAGTCGCAGAAGCCTACTCCGGGGCACAGAGCTCTGTGCAGGAACTGTGGGTCTCTTCCGTGGGAAGCTAAACTCACCCCCCGAAGTTCCTAATGTCAGGTCGTAGGAGACATTTGGCACTCACAGGACAGTTAGGGTTCCAGCTTCTGGGAGCTTGGCTATGGGAGAAGTGCAGCAGTGTTCAGAATTCTAAGTGGCAGAAGCCCACTTCCGGGCACAGAACTCTGTGCAGGAACAGTGGCTCTCTTCTGTGGGAAGCTATACTCACCCCCTAAGTTCCTAATGTCAGGTTGTAGGAGACATTGGGCACTCCAAGGACAGTTAGGGTTCCAGCTTCTGGGAGCTTGGATCTGGCAGATATCCTGTGCTGAATTTATTTTTAGCAGGCAGTCGCCCTCTCTTGGTCAGAGGGCTCTGTGCAGGAAGCGTTGCTCCTTTTCTGTGGGAATCTGGATTCACTGCATCAGGTTCCTAATGTCAGGTTGTAGGAGACATTTGGCACTCCAAGGACAGTTAGGTTTCCAGCTTCTTGGAGCTTGGCTATGGGAGAAGTGCAGCAGTGTTCAGAATTCTAAGTGGCAGAAGCCCACTCCAGGGCACAGAGCTCTGTGCAGGAACGGTGGCTCTCTTCTCTGGGAAGCTATACTCACCGACTAAGTTCCTAATGTCAGGTTGTCGGAGACATTGGGCACTCCAAGGACAGTTAGGGTTCCAGCTTCTGACAGCTTAGTTCTGGGAGTAATGTGCACTGTTCAGAATTCTAAGTGGCAGAAGCCCACTCCCGGGCACAGAGCTCTGTGCAGGAACTGTGGGTCTTTTCTGTGGGAAACTAAACTCACCCCAGCAGGTTCCTGATGTCAGGCTGTAGGAGACATTTGCCACTCCAAGGACAGTAAGGGTTCCAGCTTCTGGATGCTTGGATCTGGCAGAAGTCCTGTGCTGAACTTATTTTTATCAGTTAGCAGCCCACTCCGTGGCCGAGAGTTCTGTGCAGGAACGGTGGGTGTTTTCTGTGGAAAGCTAAACTCACACCTCCAAGTTCCTGATGTCAGTTTGCAGGGGATGTTTGGCAGTCTAAGGGCAGCTAGGGTTTCAGCTTCATGGCAGCTTGGTTGTGGGAGTAAGTACACTGTTCAGAATTCTAAGTGGCAGAAGCCCACTCCGGGGCACAGAGCTCTGTGCAGGAACAGTGGCTCTCTTCTGTGGGAAGCTAAACTCACCCCCCGAAGTTCCTAATGTCAGGTTGTAGGAGAAATTGGGCACTCGCAGGACAGTTAGGGTTCCAGCTTCTGGGAGCTTGGCTATGGGAGAAGTGCAGCAGTGTTCAGAATTCTAAGTGGCAGAAGCCCACTCTGGGGCACAGAGCTCTGTGCAGGAACGGTGGGTCTTTTCTGTGGGAAACTAAACTCACCCCAGCAGGTTCCTGATGTCAGGCTGTAGGAGACATTTGGCACTCCAAGGACAGTTAGGGTTCCAGCTTCTGGGAGCTTGGATATGGGAGAAGTGCGGCAGTGTTCAGAATTCTAAGTGGCAGAAGCCCACTCCCGGGCACAGAGCTCTGTGCAGGAACCGTGGGTCTTTTCTGTGGAAAGCTAAACTCACCCCTCCAAGTTCCTGATGTCAGTTTGCAGGGGGTGTTTGGCAGTCTAAGGGCAGCTAGGGTTTCAGCTTCATGGCAGCTTGGTTGTGGGAGGAAGTACACTGTTCAGAATTCTAAGTGGCAGAAGCCCACTCCCGGGCACAGAGCTCTGTGCAGGAACAGTGGCTCTCTTCTGTGGGAAGCTATACTCACCGACTAAGTTCCTAATGTCAGGTTGTAGGAGACATTGGGCACTCCAAGGACAGTTAGGGTTCCAGCTTCTGACAGCTTGGTTCTGGGAGTAATGTGCACTGTTCAGAATTCTAAGTGGCAGAAGCCTACTCCGTGGCCGAGAGTTCTGTGCAGGAACTGTGGGTCTCTTCCGTGGGAAGCGAAACCCACCCCCCGAAGTTCCTAATGTCAGGTCGTCGGAGACATTTGGCACTCGCAGGACAGTTAGGGTTCCAGCTTCTGACAGCTTGGTTCTGGGAGTAATGTGCACTCTTCAGAATTCTAAGTGGCAGAAGCCCACTCCCTGGCACAGAGCTCTGTGCAGGAATGGTGGGTCTTTTCTGTGGGAGACTAAACTCACCCCAGCAGGTTCCTGATGTCAGGCTGTAGGAGACATTTGGCACTCCAAGGACAGTAAGGGTTCCAGCTTCTGGATGCTTGGATCTGGCAGAAGTCCTGCTCTGAACTTATTTTTATCAGTTAGCAGCCCATTTGTGGCCGAGAGTTCTGTGCGGGATCGGTGGGTCTTTTCTGTGGAAAGCTAAACTCACCCCTCCAAGTTCCTGATGTCAGTTTGCAGGGGGTGTTTGGCAGTCTAAGGGCAGCTAGGGTTTCAGCTTCATGGCAGCTTGGTTGTGGGAGTAAGTACACTGTTCAGAATTCTAAGTGGCAGAAGCCCACTCCGGGGCACAGATCTCTGTGCAGGAACAGTGGCTCTCTTCTGTGGGAAGCTAAACTCACCCCCCGAAGTTCCTAATGTCAGGTTGTCGGAGACATTGGGCACTCCAAGGACAGTTAGGGTTCCAGCTTCTGACAGCTTGGTTCTGGGAGTAATGTGCACTGTTCAGAATTCTAAGTGGCAGAAGCCCACTTTGGGGCACAGAGCTCTGTGCAGGAACGGTGGGTCTTTTCTGTGGGAAGCTAAACTCACCCCAGCAGGTTCCTGATGTCAGGCTGTAGGAGACATTTGGCACTCCAAGGACAGTAAGGGTTCCAGCTTCTGGATGCTTGGATCTGGCAGAAGTCCTGTGCTGAACTTATTTTTATCAGTTAGCAGCCCACTCCGTGGCCGAGAATTCTGTGCAGGAACGGTGGGTCTTTTCTGTGGAAAGCTAAACTCACCCCTCCAATTTCCTGATGTCAGTTTGCAGGGGGTGTTTGGCAGTCTAAGGGCAGCTAGGGTTTCAGTTTCATGGCAGCTTGGTTGTGGGATTAAGTACACTGTTCAGAATTCTAAGTGGCAGAAGCCCACTTCCGGGCACAGAGCTCTGTGCAGGAACAGTGGCTCTCTTCTGTGGAAAGCTATACTCACCGACTAAGTTCCTAATGTCAGGTTGTAGGAGACATTGGGCACTCCAAGGACAGTTAGGGTTCCAGCTTCTGGGAGCTTGGATCTGGCAGATATCCTGTGCTGAATTTATTTTTAGCAGGCAGTCGCCCTCTCTTGGTCAGAGGGCTCTGTGCAGGAAGCGTTGCTCCTTTTCTGTGGGAATCTGGACTCACTGCATCAGGTTCCTAATGTCAGGTTGTAGGAGACATTTGGCACTCCAAGGACAGTTAGGTTTCCAGCTTCTTGGAGCTTGGCTATGGGAGAAGTGCAGCAGTGTTCAGAATTCTAAGTGGCAGAAGCCCACTCCGGGGCACAGAGCTCTGTGCAGGAACTGTGGGTCTTTTCTGTGGGAAACTAAACTCACCCCAGCAGGTTCCTGATGTCAGGCTGTAGGAGACATTTGGCACTCCAAGGACAGTAAGGGTTCCAGCTTCTGGATGCTTGGATCTGGCAGAAGTCCTGTGCTGAACTTATTTTTATCAGTTAGCAGCCCACTCCGTGGCTGAGAGTTCTGTGCAGGAACGGTGGCTCTCTTCTTTAGGAAGCTAAACTCACCCCTCCAAGTTCCTGATGTCAGTTTGCAGGGGGTGTTTGGCAGTCTAAGGGCAGCTAGGGTTTCAGCTTCATGGCAGCTTGGTTGTGGGAGTAAGTACACTGTTCAGAATTCTAAGTGGCAGAAGCCCACTCCCGAGCACAGAGCTCTGTGCAGGAACAGTGGCTCTCTTCTGTGGGAAGCTATACTCACCCCCCGAAGTTCCTAATGTCAGGTTGTAGGAGACATTGGGCACTCCAAGGACAGTTAGGGTTCCAGCTTCTGACAGCTTGGTTCTAGGAGTAATGTGCACTGTTCAGAATTCTAAGTGGCAGAAGCCCACTCCCGGGCACAGAGCTCTGTGCAGGAACGGTGGGTCTTTTCTGTGGGAAACTAAACTCACCCCAGCAGGTTCCTGATGTCAGGCTGTAGGAGACATTTGGCACTCCAAGGACAGTAAGGGTTCCAGCTTCTGGATGCTTGGATCTGGCAGAAGTTTCGTGCTGAACTTACTTTTAGCAGGCAGAAGCCCACTCCGGGGCAGGGAGTTCTTTGCAGCAGTGGTGGCTCTGTTCGGTGGGAAGCTAAACTGCCCGCACCAGGTTCCTCATGTCAGGTGGTAGGAGACATTTCGCACTCGAAGGACGGTTAGGGCTCCAGATTCTGGCAGCTTGGCCATGGGAGAAGTGCAGCAGTGTCCAGAATTTTAAGTGGCAGAAGCCTACTGCTGGGCTCAGAGCTCTGTGCAGGAACGGTGTCCCCTTTTCTGGGGAAACTAAACACACCCCCCTGGTTCAGATTGTCTGTTTTAAGGAGCCATTTGGCAGTCTAAGGGGAGCCAGGCTTCCAGGTACTGACAGCGTGCATCTGGGAGTAAGTGTGGTGTTCAGAATTCTAAGTGGCAGAAGCCTAGTCCGGGGCACAGAGCTCTCTGAAGGAAAGGTGGCTGTCATTCGTGGGAAGCTAAACTGTCCCCATCAGGGTCCTGATTTCAGTTCATAGGATAGATTTGGCACTCCATGGGCAGTAAGCGTTTCAGCTTCTGGCAGCTTGGATCTGGCAGATGTCCGGTGCTGAACTTAATTTTATCAGTTTGCAGCCCACTGCAGGGCAGAGAGTTCTGTGCAGGAACGGTGGCTCTCTTCTTTAGGAAGCTAAACTCACCCCTCTACGTTCCTAATGTCAGGTTGTAGGAGACATTTGGCCCTCCAAGGACAGTTAGAGTTCCAACTTCTGAAAGCTTGGATCTGGCAGATATCCTGTGCTGAATTTATATTTAGCAGGCAGAACCCCACTTCGGGGCCGAGAGTTCTGTGCAGAAACAGTGGCTCTCTTCTGTGGGAAACTAAACTCACCCCTCCAAGTCCTTCATTTCAGGTTGTAGGAGACATTTAGCCCTCCAAGGACAGTTAGGGTTCCAGCATCTGGCAGCTTGGATCTGGCAGATATCCTGTGCTGAACTTATTTTTAGTAGGCAGAAGCCCACTCTGGGGCTAGGAGTTCTGTTCAGCAGCTGTGGCTCTGTTCGGTGGGAAGCTAAACTGCCCGCACCAGGTTCCTCATGTCAGGTGGTAGGAGACATTTCGCACTCGAAGGACAGTTGGGGCTCCAGATTCTAGCAGCTTGGCCATGGGAGAAGTGCAGCAGTGTTCTGACTTTCAAGTGGCAGAAGCCCATTCCGGGGAACAGAGCTATTTGCAGGAACAGTGGATCTCTTTTGGGGGAAGCTGAATTCACTCCCTAAGTTCCTAATGTCAGGTTGTAGGAGACATTTGGCAGTCCAAGGACAGTAAGGGTTCCAGTTTCTGGCAGCTTGGATCTGGCAGAAGTTTCGTGCTGAACTTATTTTTAGGAGGCAGAAGCCCACCCAGGGGCAGAGGGCTTTGTGCAGGAACTGTCGCCCCTTTTCTGTGGGAGTCTAAACTGAGCCCATCAGGTTCCTGATGTCAGGTTGTAGGAGACATTTGGCACTCGCAGGATAGTAAGGGTTTCAGCTTCTGGGAGATTGGCTGTGGGAGAAATGCAGCAGTGTTCCGAATTGAAAGTGGCAGAAGCCCACTCCCGGGCACAGTGCTCTGTGCAGGAACAGTGGATCTCTTCTGTGGGAAGCTAAACTCACCCCTCCAAGTTCCTGATGTCAATTTGCAGGAGGTGTTTGGCAGTCTAAGGGCAGCCCGGGTTTCAGCTTCATGGCGGCTTGGTTGTGGGAGTAAGTACACTGTTCAGAATTCTAAGTGGCAGAAGCCCACTCCCGGGCACAGAGCGCTGTGCAGGAACAGTGGCTCTCTTCTGTGGGAAACTAAACTCACCCCCCGAAGTTCCTAATGTCAGGTTGTAGGAGACATTTTGCACTCCAAGGACAGTAAGCGTTTCAGCTTCTGGCAGCTTGGATCTGGCAGATATCCTATGCTGAACTTATTTTTAGCAGGCAGAAGCCCACTCCAGGGCAGAGAGTTCTGTGCAGCAACGGTGGGTCTTTTCTGTGAGAAACTAAACTCCCCCGATGAGGCTCCTGATTTCAGTTTATAGGATAGATTTGGCCCTCCAAGGACAGTAAGTGTTCCAGCATCTGGGAGCTTGGATCTGGCAGATGTCCTGTGCTGAACTTAATTTTATCAGTTCGCAGCCCACTCTGGGGCAGATAGTTCTGTGCAGGAAGTGTCACCCCTTTTGTGTGGGAATCTGGACTCACCTCATCAGGTTCCTGATGTCAGGTTGTTGGAGACATTTGGCCCTCCAAGGACAGTTAGGGTTCCAGCATCTGGCAGCTTGGATCTGGCAGATATCCTGTGCTGAACTTATTTTTAGTAGGCAGAAGCCCACTCTGGGGCTAGGAGTTCTGTTCAGCAGCTGTGGCTCTGTTCGGTGGGAAGCTAAACTGCCCGCACCAGGTTCCTCATGTCAGGTGGTAGGAGACATTTCGCACTCGAAGGACAGTTGGGGCTCCAGATTCTAGCAGCTTGGCCATGGGAGAAGTGCAGCAGTGTTCTGACTTTCAAGTGGCAGAAGCCCACTCCGGGGAACAGAGCTATTTGCAGGAACAGTGGATCTCTTTTGGGAGAAGCTGAATTCACTCCCTAAGTTCCTAATGTCAGGTTGTAGGAGACATTTGGCACTCCAAGGACAGTAAGGGTTCCAGTTTCTGGCAGCTTGGATCTGGCAGAAGTTTCGTGCTGAACTTATTTTTAGCAGGCAGAAGCCCACTCCGGGGCAGGGAGTTCTGTGCAGCAGCGGTGGCTCTGTTCGGTGGGAAGCTAAACTGCCCGCACCAGGTTCCTCATGTCAGGTGGTAGGAGACATTTGGCACTTGAAGGACAGTTGGGGCTCCCAATTCTAGCAGCTTGGCCATGCGACAAGTGCAGCAGTGTTTCGACTTTCAAGTTGCAGAAGCTCACTCCTTGGCTCAGAGCTCTGTGCAGGAACGTTGTCCCCTTTTCTGGGGATACTAAGCACACTCTCCTGGTTCAGATTTTCAGTTTTAAGGAGGCATTTGATCGTCTAATGGGAGCCACGGTTCCATCTACTGACAGCGTGGATCTGGGAGTAAGTGTGGTGTTCAGAATTCTAAGTGGCAGAAGCCCACTCCCGGGCACAGAGCTCTCTGAAGGAAAGGTGGCTGTCATTCGTGGGAACCTAAACTCTCCCCATCAGGCTCCTGATGTCAGTTCATAGGATAGATTTGGCACTCCAAGGACAGTAAGGGTTCCAGCTTCTGGGAGCTTGGATCTGGCAGATGTCCTGTGCTGAACTTAATTTTATCATTTAGCAGCCCACTCCGTGGCTGAGAGTTCTGTGCAGGAACGGTGGTTCTCTTCTGATGGAACATAAACTCACTTCTCGAAGTTCGTAATGTTCGGTTGTAGGAGACATTTGGCACTTGAAGGACAGTTAGGGTTCCAGCTTCTGGCAGCTTGGCTCTGGGAGAAGTGCAGGTATGTTTAGAATTGTAGATGGCATAAGTCCACTCCTGGGTATAGCGCTCTGTTCAAGATCGGTGGCCCTTTTCTGTGGCAAGCTGGACTCACCCGATCACATTCCTGATTTCAGTTTTTAGGAGGTGATTGGCACTCCATGGCCAGTCTGGGATTCTGCTTCTAGTAGCATGGGTCTTGGGACAATGCTGATGCATTCAGAATTCTATTTTCCAGAAGTCTAGTTCCATGTAGAATGCCTTAGACTTGACTGGATGTTCCTTTTGTGGGAGAGTTAAGTCACCCCCTTAGGGTCCTGATGTCTGTTTTTATAGTCCGTTGGTAGTATGTACCCTCCCTGCATCCTAGTTTCGGTTTATTGGGTTTGGGTGAAATATTCTTCTATTGCTAATTTTTGGAGGGAGACTTGTCCTCTGACCCTAAAAATCCTGCCTGCCCTAGATTGAAAAAAGTAACTCCCCTAATTTGAAAGCAGTTACATGTCGTTTTTATAAGATGTCCGTCAATCTGCTTGCAACATTGCTACAACCCTCATCTTTCTCCATCTAGATTCCAAAACATTACTCTGCCTGGATTTCATATAGGTGTTCACCCGGTTTCAAAGTATTAAACATGTACGTTTCAAAGTCTCCATTGCAAAATACGGGATGGGTTCTGGAATACCAGAATCACCCAGTTTCAACATGCCAAAACCATTCTATTTCATAATGTTAGAATGTTAAGTTATAACATCTCTAAGACAATTTCTAAATATCAATTTGCAAAGTATCATTTCTTTGATGTCTTCTATGGATGGGATTCCTAATCCCCAAAACTGCCATACTGTCAAAATGGGATCTGTGTGAAATATTTTGCCCTCTGAAAAGGTTTTACCTAATGACCATTAATCTATTTTCATCATACAGCTAGATGTAGTAAAAACCAAGCAAATATTTGTAGTAGTTTTCTGCCTAGATGGATCTCAGAACTGGCATTTGCCAAACTAAGGATGGAGCAGATCTCTTCCCTGGATCATCCTGGAAAATTTGTTTAGTAGGCAAAGGGAATTTTTATAAATTACATTAATATGTTACTGTAATTTAGGGTGGACCAGCCACCGGCAGCAGGACTCCGGTTTGCTCCGGGCCGGTCAGGATTAGACATAAGTCACCTGGCAACCCCCCTGGCTCCTTAAGGGACACGTAGAAGACCTCAACAGAAACACAATTCAGTAAGGATTCCTAAGTAAATATTTCTGGTAATTGCTTACAGTCTGGGAAAAATTTCCTAAATAATTACAAACTTAGGACTTCTGGGAAGGAATTCTGGGGATAGAACTTCCATCTCGGCCACCGGCCACAAGAAGAACAGTTCTCTCCCACAGAACGGAAGCCTAGCACCCCAGCGTTTCACAGGCAGACGAAGGGTCACGCAGGGGAACGAACAATCTGCGGGACCTTTCTCGACCTCATCCCACAATGCCCCCTGTCTTCAGAGGGTTTCCTGGGCACACCCCTGTGGGGAGGTGCTAGTTCAGAGGGGCCTAGCTGTCTCTGCTTTTTAAGGGCTTGAATTTTAGGGAACACTCCCCTTTTTTCTCCTCCCTGGAGAGACTTAAACTGAAGGAAACTCCTCTTTTCCAAAAATTTTAGGAGATTAAGTTAAGGGGCACAAGCCATTTATTTTCTACGTCACAGTTTAAGCAGAGGTAACTGCCCATATGCTAATTTTAAATTGAAGGAACCCGTGCCTTTTTCAGCATTTTAAGGATTTAAAATTGGACTTCAGTTGCACTCGAACGGGTACCCCGGTAACACCTATCTCAGACGGGAGCAATCCAGGCGTATATATAAGCTTAACACCACCTGGGAGTTTATTCTTTTTCTCCTTTGTAATTAATACATTGATATACTTACTTAGAGGTGCTAATGAGCCTTACACCATTCATAATCTTACTGTTCTTTGTCATCCTACTTAGTCACTTGTGGAATACTAATTGCAGTCACCCAGGAATAATTACCCCCGTCAACAGCAAATTACCCAAATTACTATCTTGCTATGTTACTAAAACGCTAAGTTTTATTTTTGCCCTCTAGCCTGAAGTCATTACAGCCAAAACAGAAAAATAGCATTATTACCCCGAGGAGTTTTTTTCTCTATCGAGCCCTGTACTTACCTTGCATTTGAGTCAGAGGAGCCAAACAGCTGCAGCTCCTTCGAGAGCTTTTATACCCCGTGGGAGTTGCCTCCTCCCTTTTCCCGGGCATTCTGGGAACGAGGGGCGGGCCCAATCAGGGGTATATTAACCCCAGCTTTTGCCAAGGGGCTTCATTCCCTCCTGGGAATCAGCCAGGGTAAGAGCTCTCCTCTCATTTCAGCGAAGAGGCTCTATTAGCTTATTTTTGTTAGGTGTTTTTGGGCACCTACAAATAACAGGAGCTTTGAGGACACTACAAAGAAGATGCTATCAAATACAGGGAGTATTTAAGTTCAGGGGTTTTGTTTGCACATTCGGGGGAGGAAAGGCGCTTTTGTAATTTCTGGGTTTGTTCTCATTTTCTTTTAGGAGGAGCAGTACTCCTGAAGTTATAGGTCACATCCAGCACGATCTTCCAGATTCTTTCAGAAGATTTGTCACCTCAAAAGGGCCACTGTACACGTCAGAGGCAACGACCGAGATCCAGGCTTCCGATCGGTAAGGCGAGGACTACGTTCAGGGTACCCGGTTGAGAGTTAGCAGGTTTTGAAGGCAGCAAAATGAGGAACGACCTGCATTTGAGGGCCTCCCCCAAGGCTTTTTTGCAAGTAATAGCAGCTGCATTTATGCGTCTTATAGCACAGAAGAGCACCTAAGATACGTAAATGTGAGCACCTAAGTTTTGCTCACAGACCTGCCCTACAGTTTTGCCCCCTGCTAACTCAGGTACCGGACATTGTAACAGCCCTAGGCTTAGATGCGGGACGAAGCCACAGACTCGAGGACCCGGGCACGCTTAGGCGAGGGCGAGCGGCCGCCCCCTCGGGATTCGGCGCACGCGCCGCTAAATTCGTGCATCGATTTTCATTTTTCTTTTTCATAGCTAAGAGGCTAATCGGCGATCGGAGGGCCTTCTGAGACAGACTTATTTCCAGTCCAACGTGGATTCACCTTACCGGTCATCTCAAAGATAAGTCAGGGGCCACGGCCTCGAGATAGGACGACAGGGGTGTCAGAAATTTATGGGTCCGGTTTAACAGCTACCAGAGGGGCAGGGGTGTCCCTTAAGGGGCCACTTAGGACAGCCGAAGGGAACGGCTATACTTCAATAGCAACTACGGGGCACGCAAGGCAGAACGGTCCCCGTCCGCATCGTGCGGTCCGGCGCGCAGCGTCGTCCAGCCCCACTCAGCGATCCCGTTAGCTGTCAAGGGGAAGCCTTAATTTTGATCCCAATGCTGTGGTGCAGGGCAGTCCAGTCCCGGTGCATGTCCTGTCAGTTGTCTGTTGTGCACTCTGTGTCTTTTGAGTGTCTTGTATTTCATGTCATTTTCTCTGGCTTTTCAAGGGGCCATCAAAATCCCGGCATCATTTTTAGCATCTCCGGTCCCTCAGTTCCTCGGCCAGGCGCCGATACCATCAAACCATCGACTCGGGAGCTCAGGCCAGCATGGGAATCGTATTTATTTTCAGAAGCATCCAGTTTACTGTCTTTTCAGGTCTTGTTCTGAGCTGTACTGACAGCCAAGCACCACCACGATCCATTCCGGTGGATTAGGACTTGTAAGGATGCAAAGCTAGGGAGAGGATTCTGACCGGAGCATTCTCGAGCGTCCATCTTTGCGGTTCTTGGGATAAGTCATCCCCTTAGCATCTTTTTTCCTGCAGGTTTCTCTGAGCCCGGTCAGCTCTCGTTTCAGCTTACCTCGATCATCTCCTCCCGAGTTCTCTCGGTCCTCAGGGTCATTCCTCTCTTCGAGATTTTTTCTTTCCCTGTCGCGTCCCTTTGTTTGTTGCGTCTTGTGTCACGGGTGTGGGTGTGTATTTGGCCCAGCGCTGCTCTGCCCTGCCCTGTAGCACAGCTGGGTGTAGGGGTAATAGGACAAATTTGAAGTGCAGGGTGCATTGGCTTCTAGGTGTGATCTGTAGACTGACCAAGATGTGTGGAGCTGTCAAGTTATCCTGCAGCCCTTTGACTTTTGTCCTAACTTTCTTTCAGATGCAGACTGATTAAACCTGTGGCAGAGCAGCCCCTATCGGTGGAGTCGGTTCTCCCGAGAAGGTCAGTCCGAGTCGGTCTTTGCAGGGGAGGGGTAAATGGTGGCTCTGTTACAGCCCTGACCTTTGTCTTTGTTTTTAGGAGCTAATGCAGGATATTGGCAGTCCAGAAGAAGCGGGCAAGGTGAGCATGGACCGGTGAACAGAAGCAGTTGTTATTTCTCCGGTGTCAATTTCTGGTGCAACTCTCACCATCCACTGTTGGGTTTTTTTTTTTTTTTTCAGGTGGTCTGGTTTTGAGATGTCCTGTTTGTGGATTCCAGCGGCCAGGTAGGTGTCAGCTTACGTCAGTTGCAGTTTGTCTTTGCAGGGGCAGTGTAATTGGTGCCCTTGTTACTGCCTGTTTCTTTGTCTCTATTTTTAGGAGGTAAAGCAGGATGTTGGCGGTGAAGGTGAAGCGTGCAAGGTGAGCATTGATCTGCGGACAGAACCGTTTGCTGTTGCTCAGGTCTCAGTTTCTGGTGAAAATCTAATATCTGCTGTTTGTTTTCTTATTTTTAGCTGGCCCGCTTGTGAAATGTCCCGGTCGTGGGTACCAGCAGCCAAGAGGGTGTGTGCTTAAGTCAGTCCCAGTTTGCCTTTGCCGGGGCAGTGTAAATGATGACTGTGTTACAGCGTTGTTTTTTGTCTTTTTTTTTTAGGAGGTAAAGAGGGATATTGGCAGTCCAGGTGAAGCGGCCCAGGTGAGCATTGTCCGGTGGATGGAAGCAGCTGTTATCACTCAGGTCTCAATATCTGGTGCAACTCTAAGGTTGTGTTTTTGTCTGTTTTAGGCAGTCTGCTGTCATTATGCTGAAGTCCCTTCTCCAATGAGGTGATGGACCGGGTCCCTCTCTTTGGAGCCCTTCAGAAGCATTACAGGACTGTGTGATCAAGCCTCGATTTCTCCGTTTGAAGCTGCTTTCCAGGTAGTCTTTGATAACGGCCGAGGAGTCGGGGAGGCAGGGAGGAGAGGAGGAGCGAGGGTCCTCTCAAGTATCAGCAATGTCAAATCCCTTGTCTGCTCTTAATCCAGACCTACCCCCTGATGATGCCATCACCCTCCAAGCACGGCCGAGGCAGCGGGCCCGAGCACCCGGGCGTTCTCAAGAGGCGGTGGGTAGCAGAATTGTTGGGTTTTGGGCGATGCGGTGCTAAGACCACACAGTGATGTTTGCTTTTCTTTATTGCAGCTGACTAAGAGAGAGCAACCTGGTGTTAGCAGGAATTTCCCTGAGGGAGAGGCGGCCTTCCTTTTCACCTGCCAGGATTCTGCATCTCCAGATGTCTGAGAGATAAGTGGAGGGCTCCGAGCCACGGAGGGGATGAAAGCGGGGGGCCGGGTCGGCTTTCCACCGGGCGGGGGTTTGGAGACGGGGCCATCCAAGAAGCGGCCCCTTAGGCTTCCTACAGGGAAAGTCTCCCTTTTGATCTCTCCACTGAGGTGTGCAGGGCAGAGCAGTCCCGGTGCTTGTCGTGTCCCTTGTTTGTTGCGCACTCTTTGTTTCATGTCTTTTGCCTTAGCCCTTCAAGGGGCCTACCAAAAACCCTGGTATCCCTCTTAGCCTCTCTGGACTCTCAGTTCCTCGGCCAGGTGGCAATGCCCTCGGACCATCGACTCGGGAGCTCGGGCAGGCATGGGCATCGTATCTCTCTTCAGAAGCATCCAGTCCAATGTCTTTCCAGGTCTTGTTCTGAGCTGTACTGACAGCCGAGCACCACCAGCATCCATTCCGGTGGATTAGGACTTGTAAGAATGCATAGCTAGGTAGCAGAGTGTGACCGGAGCATTCTCGAGTGTTCATCTTTGCGGTTCTTGGGATAAGTCATCCCCTTAGCATCTTTTTTCCTGCAGGTTTCTCTGAGCCCGGTCAGCTCTCCTTTCAGCTTACCTCGGTCATCTGCTCCCGAGTTCTCTCGGTCCTCAGGGTCATTCCTCTCATCGAGAGTTTTCTTTCCCTGTCGTGTCCCTTTGTTTGTTGCGTCTTGTGTCACGGGTGTGGGTGTGTATTTGGCCCGGAGCTGCTCTGCCCTGCAGCACAGCTGGGTGTAGGGGTAGTAGGACAAATTTGAAATGCAGGGTGCATTGGCTTCTAGGTGGGATCTGTAGATTGACCCAAGATGTCTGGAGCTGTCAAGTTATCCTGCAGCCCTTTGACTCTTGTCCTAACTTTCTTTCAGATGCAGATGGTTTAACCCTGTGGCAGAGCAGCCCCTGTGGGATTCATCGGTTCCCCCGAGAAGGTCAGTCCCTGTCGGTCTTTGCAGGGGAGGTGTAAATGGTGGCTCTGATACAGCCCTGACCTTTGTCTTTGTTTTTAGGAGCTTATGCAGGATATTGCCAGTCCAGGTGAAGCGCGCCAGGTGAGCATTGACCGGTGGACCGAAGCAGTTGTTATTGCTCCCGTCTGAATTTCTGGCTCAAGTCTAACCATCCACTGTTGATTTTTGTTTTATTTCAGGTGGTCTGCTTGTTAGGTTGTCGTGGCTCAGGCTGGCAGCGGCCAGGTGGGTGTGAGTTTAAGTCAGTCCCAGTTTGGTTTTGCTGGGGAGGTGTACATTGTGAGTATGTTACAGCCTTGTTTTTTGTTTTTATTTTTAGGAGGTAAAGCGGGATCTTGGCAGTCCAGGACCAGCTGCCTAGGTGAGCATTGACTGGTGGATGGAAGTGGCTGTAATCGCTCAGGTCTCAATTTCTGGTGCACCTCTAAGCTTCTATTATTGTGTTTTAGGTGGTCCACTCTTCTTCTGCTGAAGTACCCTCTGCCATGAGATCATGAACTTGGGCACCTTTTTTTGTGAGCCCTTCAGAAGCATTACAGGACTGTGTGATCAAGCCTCAATTTCTCTGTTTGAAGCTGCTTTCCAGGTAGGCTTTGATAACAGCTGAGGAGTTGGGGAGGCAGGGAGGAGAGAGGGTCCTGTCAAGTTTCAGCACTGTCAAATCCCTTGTGTGTTCTTAATCCAGACCTACCCCAGGACGATGGCATGACTCTCCAAGCACGGCTGAGGCAGCGGGCTTGAGGGCCTGGGTGTTCTCAAGAGATGGTGAGTAGCAGAATTGTTGGGGTTTGGGTGCTGTGCTGCTAAGATCACACAGTGATGTTTGCTTTTCTTTATTGCAGCTGACTAAGAGAGAGCAGCCTGGTGTTACCAGGAATTTCCCTGAGGGAGAGCCAGCCTTCCTTTTCACCTGCCTGGACTCTGCATCTTCAGATGTCTGAGAGATAAGTGGAGGGCTCCGAGCCACGGAGGGGACGAAAGTGGGGGGCCGGGTCGGCTTTCAACCGGGAGTGGTTTTTCAGTTGGGTTTGGAGCTGGGGTTGTCCAGGAAGCGGCCCCTTAGGCTTCCTACAGGGAAAGTCTCCCTTTTGATCTCACCACTGAGGTGTGCAGGGCAGAGCAGTCCCGGTGCTTGTCGTGTCCCTCGTTTGTTGCGCACTCTTTGTTTCATGTCTTTTGCCTTAGCCCTTCAAGGGGCCTACCAAAAACCCTGGCATCCCTCTTAGCCTCTTAGGACTCTCAGTTCCTCGGCCAGGTGCCGATGCCCTCGGACCATCGACTCGGGAGCTCGGGCAGGCATGGGCATCGTATCTCTCTTCAGAAGCATCCAGTCCAATGTCTTTCCAGGTCTTGTTCTGAGCTGTACTGACAGCCGAGCACCACCAGCATCCATTCCGGTGGATTAGGACTTGTAAGAATGCAAAGCTAGGTAGCAGAGTGTGACCGGAGCATTCTCGAGCGTCCATCTTTGCGGTTCTTGGGATAATTCATCCCCTTAGCATCTTTTTTCCTGCAGGTTTCTCTGAGCCCGGTCAGCTCTCCTTTCAGCTTACCTCGGTCATCTGCTCCCGAGTTCTCTCGGTCCTCAGGGTCATTCCTCTCATCGAGAGTTTTCTTTCCCTGTCGCGTCCCTTTGTTTGTTGCGTCTTGTGTCACGGGTGTGGGTGTGTATTTGGCCCGGAGCTGCTCTGCCCTGCAGCACAGCTGGGTGTAGGGGTAATAGGACAAATTTGAAATGCAGGGTGCATTGGCTTCTAGGTGGGATCTGTAGATTGACCCAAGATGTCTGGAGCTGTCAAGTTATCCTGCAGCCCTTTGACTCTTGTCCTAACTTTCTTTCAGATGCAGATGGATTAACCCTGTGGCAGAGCAGCCCCTGTGGGATTCATCGGTTCCCCCGAGAAGGTCAGTCCCTGTCGGTCTTTGCAGGGGAGGTGTAAATGGTGGCTCTGATACAGCCCTGACCTTTGTCTTTGTTTTTAGGAGCTTATGCAGGATATTGGCAGTCCAGGAGAAGCGCGCCAGGTGAGCATTCACTGGTGGACAGCAGCTGTTGTTGTTGCTCCGCTCTCCATTTCTGGCTCAAGTCTAACCATCCACTGTTGATTTTTGTTTTATTTCAGGTGGTCTGCTTGTGAGGTTGTCGTGGCTCAGGCTGGCAGCGGCCAGGTGGGTGTGAGTTTAAGTCAGTCCCAGTTTGGTTTTGCCAGGGGGATGTACATTGTGACTCTGCTACAGCCTTGTTTTTTGTTTTTATTTTTAGGAGGTAAAGCGGGAGCTTGGCAGTCCAGGATCAGCTGCCTAGGTGAGCATTAACTGGTGGATGGAAGCTGCTGTCATTGCTCAGGTCTCAATTTCTGGTGTAACTCTAACATCCACTGTTTAATTTACTTTCATTTTAGGTGGTCCACTTGCAAGATTTCCTGGTCCTGGATGCCAGTGACTTGGTGGGTATCAGCTTGAGCTTTATGTATTACTGAGTTCTGTTAGATTGTGGTGATTGTGTTTTCTCAGTGACTCAGCCTGCTGTTTTCTTTGTGTCTTTGCAGGTGCTGCTACTGTCCTACACATGCCAAGGATTAGGGGCAAGCGGGTAAGTTGGCTTTTAGGCATTAGGGGTGATCCATAGGCATGGGGTGTGTAGCAGCATGCTAAATGTGTACCTTTTCCTTTTGCAGGTACCCTCTGGGTAGACTGTGGAGCCAAATCAGTATCTGAGGTGAGTTGGGGCAGAGGTGCTTGGAAAGCCTGGGGATTAGTTTCCTGTCACACAATTTTCACAGTTTGTACTTTGTTGTCTTAGGTATTGAGAGGAGGTGCAGAGCCTAAGTTTGGATACGGCAGCGCCGAAGTCCTCGGAGGATGGATTTTGTCCGCTCGTCTTCCAAAAGATAAGTGTTGGGGTTTGTGTTTGGGTGCAGGGGAAAAAACTTTGGAAGTGGGAGGCAATTTCACATTAGCTTAGAAGAGAGGGCCCTAGTGGGATGGGTCCCTCTGAAGTAATGGGAGAGGGTTTCCACTCGGTCTCGCCGGAGCATTTGCCGGGCAGGGCAGTTCAGCATTCTAGCGTGTTTTGCGTCGTCAGCAGTCTTTGAGTCTCGGCGGCGTAGCGGACGTGTTCACCCGACGAGGTTGCCTTTCATCCGGAGGCATCGCCACGGTCACCCGGCAGTCATCGCTTTCTTCACTCGGCTTCCCGAGCTTCTGGCGCGTCCTCTTAACAGCTTAGGCACTTAGTCTAGTGAGCAGTTTTGTTTGTATTGACTTGGAACTGACTATGTTTGTCTTGGAAGTGACTATGTTTGTTTTGTATTGCAAGTGACTATGTTTGTTTTGTATTGCCAGTGACTATGTTTGTATTGCATTGCCAGTGACTCTGTATTGTATTGCATTGCCAGTGACTCTGTATTGTATTGCATTGCCAGTGACTCTGTTTGTATTGTATTGCCAGTGACTCTGTTTGTATTGTATTGCCAGTGACTCTGTTTGTATTGTATTGCCAGTGACTCTGTTTGTATTGTATTGCCTGTGACTCTGTTTGTATTGTATTGCCTGTGACTCTGTTTGTATTGTATTGCCTGTGACTCTGTTTGTATTGCACTGCCAGTGACTCTGTTTGTATTGCAAGTGACTCTGTATTGTATTGCATTGCCAGTGACTCTGTATTGTATTGCATTGCCAGTGACTCTGTATTGTATTGCATTGCCAGTGACTCTGTATTGTCTTGCATGTGACTGTGTTTGTATTGTATTGCAAGTGACTGTGTTTGTATTGTATTGCATGTGACTCTGTTTGTATTGCACTGCCAGTGACTCTGTTTGTATTGCAAGTGACTCTGTTTGTATTGTATTGCAAGTGACTCTGTTTGTATTGTATTGCCAGTGACTCTGTATTGTATTGCAAGTGACTGTGTTTGTATTGTATTGCAAGTGACTGTGTTTGTATTGTATTGCAAGTGACTGTGTTTGTATTGTATTGCAAGTGACTCTGTATTGTATTGTATTGCAAGTGACTCTGTATTGTATTGTATTGCAAGTGACTCTGTATTGTATTGTATTGCAAGTGACTCTGTATTGTATTGTATTGCCAGTGACTCTGTATTGTATTGTATTGCCAGTGACTCTGTTTGTATTGCAAGTGACTCTGTTTGCATTGCACTGCCAGTGACTCTGTTTGCGTTGCAAGTGACTGTTTGTATTGCACTCTAAGTCACTGTGCTTGTATTGCACTCAAAGTCACTGTGCTTGTATTGTATTGAAAGTGACTGTGTTTGTATTGCACTCTAAGTCATGATGTTGCTGTATCCTACTGTATGACTTATGCTTGAGCTGCCCTGCCCTGGCACAGTCACAGTTAGGTAGAAGAGTTGTAGGGCTTTGCAGTTCATCTTTTTTCTGTGGAGTTTTGGGTAGAGAAGGTATGGGCCCTGAGGGGGGATGATGCCTAGCTGTCAGGTAACCACTTGTTGACCACCTGTCGTTGTCTTGCAGGTCTCCGGGCAGGATTAGTCTCTCTGTGGTTGCTGATGCTACGGAGTCTCTTGGAATCTACTGGGTAAGCTGAAGAGTGACTGTGTATGTCTGAGACTTGTCTGTCTGCTTGGGTTTGCCTGTGCGAGTGTGTGTGCTGACTGGTTCTAACCTTGTGTGTGTGACTTTTGCCTTCCAGGTTTTTCAACACATTTTAAATTTAGAATAAAAAATCCCCAGCCGGGGGGGTTTTTTTTTTTTTCCCCCCGGCTGGGTTTTTTTTTCCTCGGTCCCGGCCGGTCTGCGAGGCGACGTTCATCGCCAAAGTTTGGGCGCCGACGGCCTAGGGACCGGGGTTTTCGTCAGGCAGGCTGATTTTTTCAGGGCTCCCGGGAACCACGTTCCCGAGGAGCGGTGCGAGTGTGTGCTGATGGTAGGGGATTGAGAGGTGAGAGAGGGTGGGTTTGTGTGCATGTTGACTGGTTCTAACCTTGTGTGTGTGACTTTTGCCTTCCAGGTTTTTCAACACATTTTAAACTTAGAATAAAAAATCCCCAGCCGGGGGGGTTTTTTTTTTTTTCCCCCCGGCTGGGTTTTTTTTTCCTCGGTCCCGGCCGGTCTGCGAGGCGACGTTCATCGCCAAAGTTTGGGTGCCGACGGCCTAGGGACCGGGGTTTTCGTCAGGCAGGCTGATTTTTTCAGGGCTCCCGGGAACCACGTTCCCGAGGAGCGTTGCGAGTGTGTGCTGACGGTAGGGGATTGAGAGGCGAGAGAGGGTGCACGGTGCGCATGCTGAAGGAGGTGTGTGCGGTGGACGATTGTTATGTTTTATGTGTGCTGCTTTTGTTTTGGGTTTCCTGTAACAATAAAACAAGATATAATGAGTGTTTCAGATTTTGAAAAATGGTTCTATTGTGTTAATAGTCATTTGGCTTGTATTGCCTTGTATTGTTCTGTATTGGCATTTGCTGCTGTATTTCAATGTATTGCTCTGTATGTAAATTGTAATTTTATAGGTGTGCCTATGGACTGTATCTGTATTTGCATTTGTATCTGTTGTTTCTGTATGTTTACTAAAGTGTAAAGAAACCCATTCATGCAATAAAAGCTGAATATACCCTAATAAAGATGCCCCCCTGCCCCCCCAATAAAGATACCCCGTGCCCCCCTCTCCCCCATTTGGCTCCTGTGTTTATTTGGTGTCAGAGTCATTTATTCTATTTCCTACCTCAAGGTAAGTCTATTTTCCTCTCTACACCTTCATGCTATTTCCTTTTCTGTCTAATTCTGCTTCTTTCTCTCTTAACTCTTAATTTTTCTCTGTTATTCTATTTCTAGATGTTTTTCTGTTTCTCTTTCTCTTTAACTCTCTTTTTCTGTCTGTTTTGCTTTCAGTCTGTTTCAGTCTGTCTTTTGCTTTCACTCTAACTGTTTCACTCTTTCTCTCTCATGCTGTTTCTCTGTTTTTCTCTTTTGATTTCTATTTTTCTCTAACCCTGTTTCTCTGTATGTCTTTGTGTCTATTTCACTCTCTATTTCACTTCCTTTCTATTTCTCTCTGTCTATTTCTCTCTGGCTCTGTCTATTTCTCTCTCTTTGTCTGTTTCTCTGTGTTTTTCTCTGTTTCTTTCTATTTCTCTGTCTTTGTCTATTTCTCTATTTCTCTCTGTCTTTGTCTTTTTCTGTCTTAGACAAAGACAGAGAGAAATAGACAATTTCTCTCTTTGTGTTTTTCTCTTTCTCTATTTCTCTCTGTTTCTGTCATTTTCTCTCCATCTCTATTTCTCTCTGTCTTTGTCTTTTTGTCTGTCTGTATTTCTCTCTTTGTCTATTTCTCTCTGTCTCTGTCATTTTCTCTCTGTCTCTATTTCTCTGTCTTTGTCTATTTCTCTGTCTTTGTCTATTTCTCTGTCTTTGTCTATTTCTCTGTCTTTGTCTATTTCTCTCTGTCTCTGTCATTTTCTCTGTCTCTATTTCTCTGTCTTTGTCTATTTTTCTCTGTCTCTATTTCTCTGTCTCTATTTCTCTGTCTTTGTCTATTTCTCTCTGTCTCTATTTCTCTCTGTCTCTGTCATTTTCTCTCTGTCTCTATTTCTCTGTCTTTGTCTCTATTTCTCTGTCTCTATTTCTCTGTCTCTATTTCTCTGTCTTTGTCTATTTCTCTCTGTCTCTATTTCTCTCTGTCTCTATTTCTCTGTCTTTGTCTCTATTTCTCTGTCTCTATTTCTCTGTCTCTATTTCTCTGTCTTTGTCTATTTCTCTCTGTCTCTATTTCTCTCTGTCTCTATTTCTCTGTCTTTGTCTATTTCTCTCTGTCTCTATTTCTCTCTGTCTCTATTTCTCTCTGTCTTTGTCTATTTCTCTCTGTCTTTGTCTATTTCTCTCTGTCTTTGTCTATTTCTCTCTGTCTCTGTCATTTTCTCTCTGTCTCTATTTCTCTGTCTTTGTCTATTTTTCTCTGTCTCTATTTCTGTGTCTCTATTTCTCTGTCTTTGTCTATTTCTCTCTGTCTCTATTTCTCTCTGTCTCTGTCATTTTCTCTGTCTCTATTTCTCTGTCTTTGTCTATTTTTCTCTGTCTCTATTTCTCTCTGTCTCTGTCATTTTCTCTGTCTCTATTTCTCTCTGTCTCTGTCATTTTCTCTCTGTCTCTGTCATTTTCTCTCTGTCTCTATTTCTCTGTCTTTGTCTATTTCTCTCTGTCTCTATTTCTCTCTGTCTTTGTCTATTTCTCTGTCTTTGTCTTTTTCTCTCTCTGTCTATTTCTCTCTGTCTTTGTCTATTTCTCTCTGTCTTTGTCTATTTCTCTCTGTCTCTATTTCTCTCTGTCTCTATTTCTCTTAGTCTCTATTTCTCTCTGTCTCTATTTCTGTTTCTCTGTCTTTGTCTTTTTCTCTCTCTGTCTTTTTCTCTCTTTTCCTTTCTCTCTGGTGCAGCAGTAGGGCTTTTCAGGCGGCCAGGGAATAAATATTAAAAAAAACTTTAAATTTAAAATAAAAATATTTACTCCCTGGCCGCCTGAAAACCCCTACTGCTGCACCAGACTTATTATTTTTATTCTTTTTATTTATATACTATATATAGTATATAGGGTGTATATACATCCCATATACTATATAGCCCCCCCAATTAGTACTCCAGATGGGAGTAGCAACCAATAATTATTAATCATCACCACAGTCTACTCCCATCTGGAGTACTAATTACCCCCCAATTAACCCCTAATTATGCACATGACGTCACTAATTATGCAAATGAGCTAATTAGCAAAATTTTTTCGGCGCGCGCGCACACAGACATCCCCTGATTTTGATTGACAGCGACACACCCCCCCAGGGTTGATTGACAGCTAGCCCACCAGCCCCACCCCCTGGTCGTCGACGTCACCGCAGCCCCACCCCTGTCGTCGACGTCACCGCAGCCCCACCCCCTGTCGTCGACGTCACCGCAGCCCCACCCCCTGTCGTCGACGTCACCGCAGCCCCACCCCTGGTCGTCGACGTCACCGCAGCCCCACCCCCTGTCGCCGACGTCACCGCAGCCCCCACCCCCTGTCGCCGACGTCACCGCAGCCCCACCCCCTGTCGTCGACGTCACCGCAGCCCCACCCCCTGTCGCCGACGTCACCGCAGCCCCACCCCCTGTCGTCGACGTCACCGCAGCCCCACCCCCTGTCGCCGACGTCACCGCAGCCCCACCCCCTGTCGCCGACGTCACCGCAGCCCCACCCCCTGTCGTCGACGTCACCGCAGCCCCACCCCCTGTCGCCGACGTCACCGCAGCCCCACCCCCTGTCGTCGACGTCACCGCAGCCCCACCCCCTGTCGCCGACGTCACCGCAGCCCCACCCCCTGTCGCCGACGTCACCGCAGCCCCACCCCCTGTCGCCGACGTCACCGCAGCCCCACCCCCTGTCGCCGACGTCACCGCAGCCCCACCCCCTGTCGTCGACGTCACCGCAGCCCCACCCCCTGTCGTCGACGTCACCGCAGCCCCACCCCCCTGTCGTCGACGTCACCGCAGCCCCACCCCCTGTCGTCGACGTCACCGCAGCCCCACCCCCCTGTCGCCGACGTCACCGCAGCCCCACCCCCTGTCGCCGACGTCACCGCAGCCCCACCCCCCTGTCGCCGACGTCACCGCAGCCCCACCCCCTGTCGTCGACGTCACCGCAGCCCCACCCCCTGTCGCCGACGTCACCGCAGCCCCACCCCCTGTCGCCGACGTCACCGCAGCCCCACCCCCTGTCGCCGACGTCACCGCAGCCCCACCCCCTGTCGCCGACGTCACCGCAGCCCCACCCCCTGTCGTCGACGTCACCGCAGCCCCACCCCCTGTCGTCGACGTCACCGCAGCCCCACCCCCTGTCGTCGACGTCACCGCAGCCCCACCCCCTGTCGTCGACGTCACCGCAGCCCCACCCCCTGTCGCCGACGTCACCGCAGCCCCACCCCCTGTCGCCGACGTCACCGCAGCCCCACCCCCTGTCGCCGACGTCACCGCAGCCCCACCCCCTGTCGCCGACGTCACCGCAGCCCCACCCCCTGTCGTCGACGTCACCGCAGCCCCACCCCCTGTCGCCGACGTCACCGCAGCCCCACCCCCTGTCGCCGACGTCACCGCAGCCCCACCCCCTGTCGTCGACGTCACCGCAGCCCCACCCCCTGTCGTCGACGTCACCGCAGCCCCACCCCCTGTCGTCGACGTCACCGCAGCCCCACCCCCTGTCGCCGACGTCACCGCAGCCCCACCCCCTGTCGCCGACGTCACCGCAGCCCCACCCCCTGTCGCCGACGTCACCGCAGCCCCACCCCCTGTCGCCGACGTCACCGCAGCCCCACCCCCTGTCGTCGACGTCACCGCAGCCCCACCCCCTGTCGCCGACGTCACCGCAGCCCCACCCCCTGTCGCCGACGTCACCGCAGCCCCACCCCCTGTCGCCGACGTCACCGCAGCCCCACCCCCTGTCGCCGACGTCACCGCAGCCCCACCCCCTGTCGTCGACGTCACCGCAGCCCCACCCCCTGTCGTCGACGTCACCGCAGCCCCACCCCCTGTCGTCGACGTCACCGCAGCCCCACCCCCTGTCGTCGACGTCACCGCAGCCCCACCCCCTGTCGCCGACGTCACCGCAGCCCCACCCCCTGTCGCCGACGTCACCGCAGCCCCACCCCCTGTCGCCGACGTCACCGCAGCCCCACCCCCTGTCGCCGACGTCACCGCAGCCCCACCCCCTGTCGTCGACGTCACCGCAGCCCCACCCCCTGTCGCCGACGTCACCGCAGCCCCACCCCCTGTCGCCGACGTCACCGCAGCCCCACCCCCTGTCGTCGACGTCACCGCAGCCCCACCCCCTGTCGTCGACGTCACCGCAGCCCCACCCCCTGTCGTCGACGTCACCGCAGCCCCACCCCCTGTCGTCGACGTCACCGCAGCCCCACCCCCTGTCGCCGACGTCACCGCAGCCCCACCCCCTGTCGCCGACGTCACCGCAGCCCCACCCCCTGTCGCCGACGTCACCGCAGCCCCACCCCCTGTCGTCGACGTCACCGCAGCCCCACCCCCTGTCGTCGACGTCACCGCAGCCCCACCCCCTGTCGTCGACGTCACCGCAGCCCCACCCCCTGTCGTCGACGTCACCGCAGCCCCACCCCCTGTCGCCGACGTCACCGCAGCCCCACCCCCTGTCGCCGACGTCACCGCAGCCCCACCCCCTGTCGCCGACGTCACCGCAGCCCCACCCCCTGTCGCCGACGTCACCGCAGCCCCACCCCCTGTCGTCGACGTCACCGCAGCCCCACCCCCTGTCGCCGACGTCACCGCAGCCCCACCCCCTGTCGCCGACGTCACCGCAGCCCCACCCCCTGTCGTCGACGTCACCGCAGCCCCACCCCCTGTCGTCGACGTCACCGCAGCCCCACCCCCTGTCGTCGACGTCACCGCAGCCCCCACCCCCTGTCGCCGACGTCACCGCAGCCCCACCCCCTGTCGCCGACGTCACCGCAGCCCCACCCCCTGTCGCCGACGTCACCGCAGCCCCACCCCCTGTCGCCGACGTCACCGCAGCCCCACCCCCTGTCGTCGACGTCACCGCAGCCCCACCCCCTGTCGCCGACGTCACCGCAGCCCCACCCCCTGTCGCCGACGTCACCGCAGCCCCACCCCCTGTCGCCGACGTCACCGCAGCCCCACCCCCTGTCGCCGACGTCACCGCAGCCCCACCCCCTGTCGCCGACGTCACCGCAGCCCCACCCCCTGTCGTCGACGTCACCGCAGCCCCACCCCCTGTCGCCGACGTCACCGCAGCCCCACCCCCTGTCGCCGACGTCACCGCAGCCCCACCCCCTGTCGCCGACGTCACCGCAGCCCCACCCCCTGTCGCCGACGTCACCGCAGCCCCACCCCCTGTCGCCGACGTCACCGCAGCCCCACCCCCTGTCGTCGACGTCACCGCAGCCCCACCCCCTGTCGCCGACGTCACCGCAGCCCCACCCCCTGTCGCCGACGTCACCGCAGCCCCACCCCCTGTCGCCGACGTCACCGCAGCCCCACCCCCTGTCGCCGACGTCACCGCAGCCCCACCCCCTGTCGTCGACGTCACCGCAGCCCCACCCCCTGTCGTCGACGTCACCGCAGCCCCACCCCCTGTCGTCGACGTCACCGCAGCCCCACCCCCTGTCGCCGACGTCACCGCAGCCCCACCCCCTGTCGCCGACGTCACCGCAGCCCCACCCCCTGTCGTCCGACGTCACCGCAGCCCCACCCCCTGTCGTCGACGTCACCGCAGCCCCACCCCCTGTCGTCGACGTCACCGCAGCCCCACCCCCTGTCGTCGACGTCACCGCAGCCCCACCCCCTGTCGTCGACGTCACCGCAGCCCCACCCCCTGTCGCCGACGTCACCGCAGCCCCACCCCCTGTCGCCGACGTCACCGCAGCCCCACCCCCTGTCGCCGACGTCACCGCAGCCCCACCCCCTGTCGTCGACGTCACCGCAGCCCCACCCCCTGTCGTCGACGTCACCGCAGCCCCACCCCCTGTCGTCGACGTCACCGCAGCCCCACCCCCTGTCGTCGACGTCACCGCAGCCCCACCCCCTGTCGTCGACGTCACCGCAGCCCCACCCCCTGTCGCCGACGTCACCGCAGCCCCACCCCCTGTCGCCGACGTCACCGCAGCCCCACCCCCTGTCGCCGACGTCACCGCAGCCCCACCCCCTGTCGTCGACGTCACCGCAGCCCCACCCCCTGT